>NC_134360.1:47805342-48105342 GCF_048569485.1 Anomaloglossus baeobatrachus | reverse complement strand
GAGTCGGTGCATTTTATACCGACTCCGACTCCGACTCCACCAAAATGAGCTCCGACTCCGACTCCACGACTCCGACTCCGACTCCACAGCCCTGATAGAGACAGTATTGTAGTAGTTATATTCTTGTACATAGAGGCAGTATTATAGTAGTTATATTCTTGTACATAGGAGCAGTATTATAGTAGTTATATTCTTGTACATAGGAGCAGTATTATAGTAGTTATATTCTTGTACATAAAAAAGAATTTTGTTTACTTACCGTAAATTCTTTTTCTTATAGTTCCGTCATGGGAGACCCAGACCATGGGTGTATAGCTACTGCCTCCGGAGGACACACAAAGTTACTACACTCAAAACGTGTAGCTCCTCCCTCCCAGTATATACACCCCCTGCTAGCCAGTCCTAGCCAGTTTAGTGCAAAAGCTGAAGGAGGACATCCACCCACAAGAAGAGACAGAGTAAAAACCGGAAGAACCGGAACCTCTGTCTACAACAATAACAGCCGGTGAAGACACCGGAACAAGAAACCTGCCAACAGGCAATAGGGAGGGTGCTGGGTCTCCCATGACGGAACTATAAGAAAAAGAATTTACGGTAAGTAAACAAAATTCTCTTTTTCTTTATCGTTCCTATGGGAGACCCAGACCATGGGACGTTCCAAAGCAGTCCATGGGTGGGAATAAACAGACAACTGAGAAGCAGGCAAAACCTAACTTCACAAATGGGCGACAGACGCCTGAAAGATGCGTCTGCCTAAGCCCGCGTCTGCCAAAGCATAAGCATGCCTTGGATAGAGCTTCGAAAAAAGTATGCAGACTAATTCGAGCTGCAGTCTGACAGACCTACTGAGCCGTAGCCTGGAGCCTGAAAGCCCAAAAGGCACCGACAGGTCTGATCAAATGTGCTCTGATCCCCGGCGGGGAAGGCACTTGAGTACACTTGTTGGGCCTCGGAAATGGCCGACCTAAGCCAACGAACCAGGGTCGGCTTAGATGCCGAGAGACCGCTACGCTGACTAGCGGTCAGCACCCGAGAGAGGTGCACTGCCTAATAACGGCGGTGCAAGACACATAGATCCGGAGCGCCCGCACCAGATCCAGGATATGCAACGCTTTCTCAAGCGATGAACAGGAGCCGGACAAAAGGAAGGCAGGAAAATTGCCCCGGATAAGGTGGAAGCAGTAACCACCTCAGGGAAAAAAGTCCGGAGTCGGACGGAGACCACCTTGTCTTGATGCAAAAGGCCAAGAAGGGGGTGACTCCGAGAGAGTACAGCCAGAACTCTCTGGCGGGAAATTATAGCCACTAGAAGACTACTTTCTGTGAAAGATGAAACAAAGAAACCTCCCTAAGAGGCGCAAAGGGGGGTTTCCGGGAACCGAGAGGACCGGATTAAGGTCCCAGGGCTCCATAGGCCGCAGGAAAGGCGGAATAATGTGAGATGCGCCCTGAAAGGAGTGCACCGGAGCCAGCCGGACGATACGCCGCTGGCACATACTGACAGAGCCGAGACCTGTCCCTTAATGAGGGATAGTCCTAGCTGTAAACCGGACTGTGAAAGAGACAGGAGGGTCGGCAAAGCTAAAAAGGTCAAAGGACACTTTGAAGCTCGAGTCATAGCGGAGATGACTTCAGGAAGGATACCAGAAGTCTCCAAGATCCAGGACTCAAGAGCTACGCCGTCAATCTGAGAATCCAGAATTCTGACGGAAAAAACGGACCCTTTTGAGAAAAGGTCTGAACGGTCCGGAAGATGCCATGGCAACCCAACGGACAGAAGGAGCAGGTCAGGGTACCAAGCCTGCCTGGGTCAGTCTGGAGAATGAGAATGACCCGACGGCCCCCTTAACTGATCTTGCGCAGGACTCTGGGCAAGAGGTAGAGACGAAGCTGGGATCAAACATGAACCAGTGTGCCTACCGCAAAACCTGAGGATTGTGGACCACGGTTGGACAGCTGAAATAGTCTGCCTTGCAGTTTTCACATCTAGGATGTGGGCTGCGGATATGGTGGACTAGGAGTCCCTTGTCCACTGAAGAATGATGAGCCGCCAAGATTGCCAGACGGCTGAATGTCCCGCCCTGGAAGTTGATGTAGGAAAACGCTGTCACGTTGTCCGACTGGACTCGAATGTGCCTAGCCGCCAACAGATGGTGAAGGCTTAGAGAGCTAGAAATACAGCTCTGATTTCCAGCACATTGAACCAGAGGGCTGATTCGGACAGAGTCCAAGCGCCCTGCGCTCCACGGTGGAGATATACTGCTCCCAAGGCGGAAAGACCAGCACCCTGGTGAGGATCACCCGGGACGGGGCCAGGAAGGAGCATCCCTGAGACAGAGTGGCCGAAACCACCACTGCAACGAGCCCCTGGTCAGTGGCGAAGCCACCACTCCGAGAAGGAGGGAGGTCGCGTGTACAGCGGAAACCCTCCAGTCTCAGAGGACGCAGGAGAAACTGGGCAAGGAATCGCTTCCATTGACGCCACCGTCTGACCAGCACCTTCTTTGGTGTCTGATAGAACGACGTCGACCGCCAGCGGAGGGACTACTGATCGACTAAGAGCAGCTTCACAAGTGCCGACAGAGTCTCGAATTGCGTCCCTGAAAACCTCTGGTGCGAAGTCAGAGTGGACCTGGACAGAATGACAAGCCACCCGAATAGATTAGAGTGGCGAGAGTAAGCGAAGTACTCTACTAAGAGTCTGCACTGGATGAAACCCCGAGAAGAAAACCGTCCAGGGCAAACGATCACTGCCAATCCCTAGGGGTGCAGGACCCTAATCACAGCAGCCCCAAGGAGAATACTCGAGGGGCCGTGGCTAACCCCAAGGGAAGAGCCACGAATTGGACCACTCCGATGGCAAAACGTAGTCAACGCTGGTGTGAAACTGCGATTGACCCTTGCCGAAAGGCATCCTTGATGCCGATGGCTGCTAGGGAATCTCCTTGGTTTCTTGATTGATCCGGTGAAAAACACACGGAACAAGACCGAGACTCCATGTGAAAACGCCACACCTGACCATGCTTGAAAAGCTAAAGATCCAGGTCGGAAGGCACCGCCCTCTTCGGGGACTAGAAATAGATTTAAGCAAAAATCTCAGAACCGTTCCCAGTCGGGAACCGGAACAATTACTCCGTTGGCCTGCAAGAAATGCCACGGCCTGCGAGAAGGCGGCGGCCTTGGAGCCGGGAGGAGTTGACAGAAAAAATCTGTTTGGCGGGTGGACAGAATTCCATCCTGTAGCCATGGGAGATATAAACTCGCCCCCACTGAACGGAGACGTGGTAGAACCATACGTCGCCAAGTGGAGAGAGCCTGCCACCGACCAAGGAGGTGGTTGGCGTGGCCAGATAGCTCGGAGGAAGCTGACTCCGTGGTAGCATCTCCTGCGGTCTTCTGAAGACGCAGCTTCAAGCCATTTGGTTCTATGAACTAAGGCCGAGCTAGAGGACGATCAGAAGGAGGAACGGAAACCACCGAAACCTCAACTGATTCCTGCCCTGGTTTAGGTTTGTGGCAAGGAAGAACTCTCGTCGCCGAGAGCTTCCTAAATTTCATCTAGTTGGTTCCGAAGAGACTGGTCCCACCAAAGGGGAGCCCAGCAAGGAACCTCTATAGAGGCATCTGCCTTCAATTGCCGAAGCCACACCTGCGGATAGCGAGGAAAGTAGCCAAAACCACCGCTGTGCGGTGTCCAGCATGGCAGACTTGGCAGAGGATGGAAAGACTGAAGTCTGGAAGTTCAGGCAACCGTCTTGGGCATAGAGTCCCTGTGAGGGAATGCATCTCCTCTGAGGAGCCATCAGCCACTGACATAACGGTCCGGGCTGAGCCACCTGAGGTGAATGAGCCCACCTCTTGACCACCATTGGTGGACGGGGGAAACCCAGTCCTCAGAATCACGCTTCATGGGAAGCGACTGTCAGAGCGGACCCTGGGCTGGTCACAGGGGCCTGAAAACTGGAGTGGTTAAGGAACACACGTTGTGTTCACCTAGATAAGGTAACTCCGGCGGATTGAGGTCCAGTACAAAATTAATGTACCGTGGGATCCTTATAGAGGTGCCGTCAGCCACTGATACAACTATCCGGGCTGAAAGTCTGGACACCGGAGTGGCCACGCTTGGCGAATGAGTACACTCCTTGACCACCTCTGATGGGAGGGGTAGACAGGCAGCAGAACCCCGCTGTGGGATCTGCAGGACAGGCTGCGGGCTTGGACGCAGCGGGCTGAAAACTGGAGTGGTTAAGGAACACACTCCTCGTCTTGTTAAAGGTATACTGATGCCTTTTTGCCAGCGGGGAATACTCCCCTGATACAGGCGGATGGAGGTCCAATACAAGTATAATGGACGCAATCTAATCATTCGCATCCCCGTCATCTACGGACGGATCAAAGTACGTAAAGCAGCGTCCGAGCCCCTGATAGAGACATCCTCCTCGTCCAGTGAGTCAGCTCGTATCGGAGCTGCGGGACGGGGAGGACAGGGGACCCTGCGTCTCCCTGTCAGGAGGACGGGGTCTGTGAGCTTTGCTGAGCAAGCAGAAAACGCCCTGAGAAGGGGGTTGCATGCTCAGCGGATGCCGGGACAGCCGACCCCTGGAAAAAGAGATTCCCCCAGGGGTCAGCCACCGAACCCGGAGCAGCTGGAGGGACCATGCATGAGCCTCCAAGCTGAGGGGCCACAGCGGTTATGAGCTCGGTACAGCCGTACGAGACTACCAGCAGTGGATAATAAAAAACAGCCTGCAGCCTTGCTCTGTGAGACCTGCTGCAGAGGTGGGGGGCTCTGTCTAGAATGTCTAGAAAACACAAGACAGGGGTTCAGCCTGGGGAGACTCCAGGCTGAGGCACCACCACCTAAGAACCATTACAGTATGGGTCTGTGCCGGTTCAGGCAATATGAGCCTACATGCAGAACATGTAGTGTACAGCCTTGGAGCTTTGCTCCTAGTGAGACATGCTGCTGAGGAGGAGGTTCTATAATAAAGAATTAACTCCTTCACAATGCCCTGATAGTATATAAAAGTGCACAACCAGAGGTTGTGACTTGTCAGGCCGCTATTGTGAGTGCCCCCCCAGGTTCCAAGCCTGGACCCCCAGCCAGATATTCACTCCCTCTGCACTGCAGAGCAGCCAGCGCCGATCAGCGTACTAAGAACGCTGAGAAAATGGCGCTAGAGTGAGGGGGGAGGGCGGGGGGTTAACCCAGGAGCGGGAATCGGAGGGCTAAGAAATGTACAGGGGAGGGAATCATCTCCTCAACAAGGAGTGTCCTCCCCTGTGCAGAGCGGCGGTTGGGCGGCGCTGCAGCGTCCCCCTGCATGACTGACATGCAGGGGAACGAGACGAAACTAGGCCGCGGCTGAAGCCGGGGCCTAGAGTTAAACATGCGGCCGAAAATCAGGCATCATCGGCGCGGTACACAGAAAAAAACAGTGGAACCGGCCGGAAACACAGTAAAAGCAGCATTATCAAAGTCAAACACTGTCCCCCTAATGTCCAGCATGGCAGGAAGTGCCCCACATTGCAGAAGGACCCTCTGAATAACGTCTCTATACTTAGCTTTGAGACGCAGGGTCCAGTCCCTGGGTGGGGTGGGGGTCCAGTGCTCCGTCCAGCAGGGTCCTGTCAAAGGGCTGCGGATGGAGGCCGGTCTCCTGCAAAGCAGTGAGAACCGTGTTGGCTCCCACTTCAAGCCAGAGCCCCAGCATGGGATGGTGAAGGAGCGCGGCATGAAGGGCTCTTGCCCTGAATCAACCTTAACAGCACCGCCGCCAGGGGGGTGTGAAGGGACATGCCGGGGGTCCAGTGGACCCGCTTTTCTTCCAAATCTGTAGAAAAAATGAAAATCAAAAAAGGATGCATGTGTGTGTGTGATCCTCCTGACACAAAGCATGAAAACTGGCTAGGACTGGCTAGCAGGGGGTGTATATACTGGGAGGGAGGAGCTACACGTTTTGAGTGTAGTAACTTTGTGTGTCCTCCGGAGGCAGTAGCTATACACCCATGGTCTGGGTCTCCCATAGGAACGATAAAGAAAGCAGTATTATAGTAGTTATATTCTTGTACATAGGGAGCAGTATTATAGTAGTTATATTCTTGTAAATAAGGGGCAGTATTATAGTAGTTATATTCTTGTACATAAGGGCAGTATTATAGTAGTTATATTCTTGTACATAAGGGCAGTATTATAGTAGTTATATTCTTGTACATAAGGGGCAGTATTATAGTAGTTATATTCTTGTACATAAGGTGCAGTATTATAGTAGTTATATTCTTGTACATAGAGGCAGTATTATAGTAGTTATATTCTTGTACATAAGGGGCAGTATTATAGTAGTTATATTCTTGTACATAGAGGCAGTATTATAGTAGTTATATTCTTGTACATAGGGGGCAGTATTATAGTAGTTATATTCTTGTACATAGGGGGCAGTATTATAGTAGTTATATTTGTACATAGGGGCAGTATTATAGTAGCTAAAGTATATTCTTGTACATAGGGGGCAAAATTAACAAAACCAGATGATAATATAGCATGCTGATTACTGCACTACTGGAGATTACATTGTGTCTATTTCCTCTCTTTACAGATGGGCCCTTGGCTCGGTGTTGGGGGTCCGGCTCGGTGCGCCGTTCTATATATCACTGTCTGTGTCCCTTTGCGGAGAGCTCAGCTGTTCTCATCCAGCTGTAATTCTCACGGCTCAGTGCCGGGACGTCCATCCATCTCCCAGAGCTTCCACTTCCCACATAAACACAATCCTCTAATGTTCTGGGTTCATTACTTTGATATTACTAATGGTCAATGGTCTCATTGCTCGGAGGAATCTATTAAACCCCCTCCGCTCATCCCATCATTTGCACCTGCGAAGGGAGGGAAAGAGAAGTATGGAGCAGCATCAGTAATGGAGAAAATATGAAAGAATTTCTGTTCACGGCTGACAGATTTTGGGACTGAAATGTGGAGTAAAAATAGTCCCCTCTAAAATGGGGGCAAACAAGAAAGGATTATCCACGTGTTTCCACTCGAAGGCCGCTATCTCTGTGCGTTCTCCACAATTCTGTCCACTCCCGTTCCACTTGGCTCCGCCGCCATCGGCCTGGACCCTCCAGCGACTATGGCGGCCATGGAAGGACGAAACAAGCAGACCTTCCAGGGAAGCATGGCTTACGATTGTTACCATGCCAGGCGTTTGCACACAGCCAGATGGGTTCTCGCTAATGAGATAAATCAGTTTTGTCAGCTTCTAATTGGTTTTCCTCTCACAGACTCCGAGATTATAAACAATGAACGAGGCAAAGAAAGGGTCAACATCGAGAGACGAACGACAGATGTAAAGAGAGAAAACCCTAGAATCTACAGAGAACGTAGCCAGATCCGGCCGATGAAGGTCTGACCATGGACTTAGGATGGTCATTTAGTCACTGACAGAGCCAGCATGGTGCCTCCAACTGCAACAAGCGCGCTACACTAAAGTCTGCCCCGAGATGTCACTCGCTAGAGGAACCCATGGACACGTTTCACCGAAAGGCCCTCCTCAACGATACCATACAAAAGCCATAAATCTGCAAACTTCACCAAGGGCTAAGCTTGGACATTACTAATTAAGGTCAACCTTTATAAAGACCTAATTAAAGGCCATCCCTGGACATGCTACACAAAAAGGCCATCTCTCTGCAATCTTCACTAAAGGCCATCCCTGGATATGCATCACTAAAGACTACTCTTGTACGTGACTGGTCTAAGATCATCACATAAAAAGGCTTAAAATGATGGCAATCCATGCGCAAGATTCACTAAAGTCCACCATTGGATGTGATACTACAGATAGAAAGTCCTAAAAATATTCCACATATACACATGCTTCACTAAAGACCACCCCTGTAGCCTAAGACAGTCATTGGAAAGACCACCCCTGAGTATGCTACACTAAAGAACACCCCTGGATATGCTTGAGTAAAGACCATCCTTGGATATGCCTGGTCTAAGGCCACCGCTTAATAGGCCTAAAAATAATCCCTCACAGACATGCTTCCTTAAAGGCTAAAGCTGAACATGCTTCACTAAACCCCCCCCCTTCGGTATGCTACACTAAATACCACCCCCCGAATATGTCTAGTTTAAGGTCACCGCTTAACAGGTTTAAGCCTAAACATGCTTCACTAAAGACCGCCCAAGGTATACTACACTAAGTGTCACAACCCCCAGGTATGATACACTAAGGGCCACCCCCCCCACACATTATGCTACACTAAAGACCACCACTGAACACAAGTAGCATAAGACCAGACATTGGAAAGACCTAAATAAATTAATACCACCCCTTGCTATTTTTCACTAAAAGACCACCCCTGGATTTGTCTAGTCTAAAACTACCACTTAAAAGGCCTAAAAATAATCACTAACAGACATGCTTCATTAAAAGGTTAAACCTGAACATGCCATGCTAAAGACCACCCCTCGATATGCTATGCTAAAGACTACCCCTGTAAATGCTACACTAAAGACCACCCCTTGATATGCTATATTACAGACCACCCCTCGATATGCTACACTAAAGACCATCCCTCAGTACGCTACACTAAAAGACCACCCTTGGATATGCTTCACTAAAGACCACCCCTCGATATGCTACACTAAAGACCCCCCTTGGAGATGCTTCACTAAAGACCACCCCTGGATATGCTACACTAAAGACCACCCCTCGATATGCTACACTAAAGACAACCCCTCGATATGCTACACTAAAGACCCCCCTTGGAGATGCTTCACTAAAGACCACCCCTGGATATGCTTCACTAAAGACCACCCCTCGATATGCTACACTAAAGACCACCCCTCGATATGCTACACTAAAGACCACCCCTCAAGACCCCCCCTTGGAGATGCTTCACTAAAGACCACCCCTGGATATGCTTCACTAAAGACCACCCCTGGATATACTTACTAAAGACCACGCCTGGATATACTTACTAAAGACCACGCCTGGATATGCTACACTAAAGACCACCCCTAAATATATTATTATTATTAATAATATTATTATATTGCTTTATAATCAAGGGATAGCCTTTAGTGAATGTGCAAAGATGTCCACTACTGAGCCATATTAATGGTGGACTCCCTTGAAACGCTGCCACCACCGCAGTACGTGTCACATTATATCAGGGCACTGTTGGTGATGAAACTATAATCCAGTCTACACAATGGTGTCACCTGACTGAAGACTTCACACAGGGAGTGAAGGGGTTAACAGACCGGTTGAGACATATCTGACAGAGTTAGTGACCCCGGTTCACGCAACGAGAGACGGAGGGTGCGGTGCGCAGAATGATAACCAGGCCCGAGAAATCCTGTCTGCTCCTATATTCTTCACCCCGTCCATCCCTCTGAAATAACTGATGTGTGCGACGGAGCCGAAACCAAAGGAGCGAATATAAATGAAGAAAACAAATAGCTATTCAGCTATATGATAAATAAAAGGGTGACAGAATGCATCCCTATATCCATATACCGCCATAAAGTGTATAGATAACTGCGCCATACAATGGTTACTTATCAGTGTCATACACGGTCAATAAAATATTAACCTAAACATACTGTAATACCGTGTATTGTGCCGCCATCGCATGCTGAAAAAAAACAATATACTATCGGTAAGTCAATACCACCACATAGTGATTAAATAATACTGCCATACAGTGCTTAGTTATTGGTACCATACACTGACAATTAATTTAACATTAAGCTAAATAAACAAAAATTTACTTGGTACAATACCACCATTATACCGTGCAAAAATAGACTGTCAGTGTCAGTACCACCCATACAGTGGACAGATAACTATGCCATACAGTTGCCCAGTTATTAGTGCAATACATTGTTAATAAAGCACTACCTAAAAACAAAGTTATAAAGTGTACAGTGCTGCCATCATATAATGCAAAACATAATATACTGCCTGTAAATTAATCCCACCACACAGTGATCAAATAATATTGTCATATAGTGCTTAGTTATTAGCATTATACACTGCTAATATAACAGTAATCTAAAAGTAGCACTATGCTCTGTACATACTGTGCTCAAATAATACTGTCCTATAGTGCTTTAGTTATTGGTATCATAGTCATATAACACTAATCTAAAAACAGTGCTATACTCTGTACATACAGTGCTGAAATACTGCCATACATACAGTGCTTAGTTATTCGCATCATACACTAATATAACACTAATCTAAAAACAGTGCTATACTCTGTACATACAGTGCTCAAATAATCCTGCCATACAGTGATTAGCTATTAGCATCATACACTAATAGAAAAACAGTGCTATAATCTGCATATACAGTGATCAAATAATACTGACATACAGTGTACAGAAAACTGCCATATAGTGCTTAGTTATCAGTGCTATACACTCAATATAACACTGACCTAAAGTAAAGTGGTATATCATGTATACCTATAAAATACTACAAAAATAATCAGCAGTGAGTATATACCACCATACAATACATAAATAATACCGCCAAACAGTGAAACAAATAGGGATAATGCTATATCATGTACAGTCCCTGACAGAAGTCCTGTCGCTTATCCATGTTATGTAAATAAAAGCTTATAACCTGACTTTAAATTCATCCATTGGTTTTATAAATTACTCTTTTGAAAGCTGAAACCCTCCCAAATTTGGTTTAGGTTATGAAAATAAAGTTGCTGAAACACTGATCATTTAATGAACACAGAAAGGCCAGATTTTGGCAAGACAAAAGTTTTGTCGCCCACAGAAAGTAATGTGAAATTCAAACAAATAACTTCTAATACAACGATACGTTGCATAACATTGGTGAATGAAGTTGTGGTGCTATTAGAGCCATATTTAATATTTTGTGTGACTTTCGTGAGTTTGAAGGAATGCATCCATGCGGTTCAACAATGATTCATACAATTTATTGATGAAGTCATCAGGAATAGCAAAGGATGCAGTCTTACATGCCTCCCAGAGTTTATCTAGATTCTTGGGTTTTGTCTTCCAAGCTTCCTCTTTCATCCTACCCCAAACATGCTCAATGATGTTCCTGTCTGGTGACTGGGCCGGCCAGTCCTTGAGAATCTTGATCTTCTTTGCCAGGAGGAACTTTGTTGTAGAGATGGATGTATGAGATGGAGCACCATCCTGCTGCAGAATTTGACCCCTTTTATGATTGGAAAAAAAAAAAAAAGAGGTAGCTAATACCTCTTGATATTTTAGGGCAGAGGTCCCCAACTCCAGTCCTCAAGGCCCACCAACAGTGCAGGTTTTTGGGATTTCCTTAGTATTGCACAGGTGTTAATGTAATTACCTGCCCAGGTGCTGGTTCCAACAGCAGTGCAATGCTAAGGAAATCCTGAAAACATGCACTGTTGGTGGGCCTTGAGGACTGGAGTTGGGGAACCCTGTTTTAGGGTATTGATATTGCCTTCCACCTTATAAATGTTTTGCACCCCTCCATACTGAATGTAACCCCAGACCATGATTTTTCCACCACCAAACCTAACTGTTTTCTGGATCCATACGGGCTCCAGTAGGTCTCTTGCAGTATTTGCGGCAGCTGTAGTGTAATTCAACTGAAGATTCATCAGAGAAATCCACCGTCTGCCACTTTTCCAGCGTCCATCTGTTTAGCAGGCTGTGGCACTTGGTAAATGCCACACAGTTGTTTAATTGCCTTGTGTTTAGTGCTGGCTTCTGGGCACTGATTCGACCATGGAGGCCATTTTGAGACAGAATCCTACAAACTGTTCTATTTGACACAGGGACTTGAGGTGACCAGGCCTTTTGGAGCTCTGCTGCAGTGGAAGAGGGGCTGGTTTTGGATTTTCTAACCAATAAACATTCCTCCTGAGCAGTTGTCTTTCGGCGTCTGCCGGATCTGGGTTTGTCAAAAACATCTCCAGTTTCTTCAAATCTTTTTTTAATTCTTCGTACTTGACGCTGAGACACATTAAAGGTGCCAGACACCTCTGCAGTGGATCTGGTTTTCAACCTCTTGATAATCAAGGCATTGGTCACAGGGTGAATTTTTGGCATGCTGTCAGGGGTCAGGTTGCAGTTCAAGTGAAGGTCTGGGGTGCTGGGTTTCTTTTTATACACACCCACTAATTAACCAATCATTTAGTGAGCACAGGTGAGGATGGATTGGGATTGGGTGCATTATATGACAAGGTGACAAAACTTTTGTCTTGCCAAAATCTAACCTTTCTGTGTTCATTAAATGATCAATATTTCAGCTTTGCAGCAACTTTATTTTCATAACCTAATCCAAATTTGGGAGGGTTTCAGCTTTCAAAAGAGTAATTTATGAAACCAATGGATGAATTTAAAGTCAGGTTATAAGCTTTTATTTACATAACATGGATAAGCGACAGAACTTCTGTCAGGGACTGTACTGTGAGCATCACATACTATAGCAAAATTAATATGCTGCCATTGAGTTTAAACCAACATACATATATAGTGTACAGAAAACTATACACTGCATAGCTATCAGTGAAATACATTGCCAATATAACACTAACCTAAAAAATAATGCTATAGCGTGTATAGCGATCACACAGTGCAACAATATACGGTCAGATAGTGAGTAAATACCACAATACAGGGCATAAATAATGCCAGATAGTGACAAAATAAAAGTAATGCAATACAGTGTCTGAATAAAGCTGCTCTACTAGTAGTAGTACGATTTGTGATGTTCAGAAGCTTTGGATGTCAAGACATCAATGGCACACCCACCCGTGGGTCCATGGGAAACTGATACCCCCTAAAGCCAAAAGCTTTTACCCATAACAGTAGAGAGGTAATTGAGCATATGGATAGATCTCTGCTCATCAGAGATGGTGCCTAGAGTGGTGGTCACCATCCTGACTTATGGCTGTTACTGAGAAGAATCCCTACGCTACAGTAGAAAGGCGATGGTAGCGGTAACATTAATACCGCACAGTGTGCACCTGCTTATAACGCAGGCTGTATAGATGGAATCACCACACAGGGCATTTGTGTCCTTTTAAGCCATTGCACATTTTCCTTTTTGGCCTTCGCCATCATCAGGGTTGGACGGTCCTGATCTGCGGAGATTCTCCACCCGGTGGGTATAAGGCAGGGTCACTGCATCGTGTCCAGAAATCCCAAAATACAGATCAGGCGGTGCAGAGAGCGCAGCTCTGGTATTTAAAGAACAGAAGCAGCAAAGAATAAAACTTCATGAATATTTCATCTTCCAGTACGGAGAAGAGGGGCCGCTCTGTACGAGTCCCGCAGCCATCTGCCTGCCGCTCACAGATATATATAGAATAGAAATCTCAGCACATCTCGCAGGAACTGTCTGATCCGCGCTCATCAATGTGCACAGGCCTGTACGTTCAGATAAGCGGCGCCTCTGCTGACACCGCAGGATCGGGGGGGTTACAGCAATGAGGAACGTTCTGTAGTAAACAGTTATATGATCTACTCCGCCGTTACTGTACAAAGTAATGCAACACTCCTATAACGTTGTGTGCACAGTGCCAGGAAGGCAGCGCAAAAGTCCCCTACAATTAGCGCAGCACAGCTTCTGTAACGTCGTGTGCACAGTGCCAGGAAGGCAGCACAAAAGACCCCTACAATTAGCGCATAACACCTTCTATAAGGATGTATGCACAGTGCCAGTAGGGCAGCGCAAAAGGCCCCTACAATTTGCACACGACCTTATAGAAGCTGTGCTGCGCTCAGTGCCAGGAAGTTAGCGGAAAAGACCCCTACAATTAACGCAGCACACCTTCTATAAGGTCGTGTGCACAGTGCCAGCATGGCAGCGCAAAAGACCCCTACAATTAGCGCAGCACACCTTCTATAAGGATGTATGCACAGTGCCAGTAGGGCAGCGCAAAAGGCCCCTACAATTAGCGCAGCACAGCTTCTATAAGGTCGTGTGCACAGTGCCAGGAAGTCAGCAGAAAAGGCCCCTACAATTAGCGCAGCACACCTTCTATAAGGATGTATGCAGAGTTCCAGCAGGGCAGTGCAAAAGGCCCCTACAATTAACGCAGCACTCCTTCTATAACGTTGTGTACACAGTGCCAGGAAGGCAGCGCAAAAGGCCACTACAATTAGCGCAGCACACCTTCTGTAAGGATGTATGCACAGTGCCATCAGGGCAGCGCAAAAGGCCCCTACAATTTGCGCAGCACACCTTCTATAAGGTCGTGTGCACAGTGCCAGGAGGGCAGCGCAAAAGGCCCCTACAAGTAACGCAGCACACCTTCTATAAGGTTGTGTGGATAGTGCCATTAGGGCAGCACAAAAGTCCCCTACAATTAACGCAGCACACCTATAAGGTCGCGTGCACAGTGCCAGCACGAAAGGCCCTTACAATTACTGCAACATACTTTCTATAAAGTCGTGTGCACAGTGCCAGCAGGGCAGCACAAAAGGCTTAAAGGTCCTCAGAATTAACAAAACATGGCTGGTTTATTCTCTGAACAGCACCACTCCTGTCCACAGGTTGTGACTGGTACTGCAGCTCATCTCTATTGTAGTGAATGGGGCTGACCTGCAGTACCACACACAACCTGTGGCGGTGCTGTTTCTGGAAGAAAGTACTGTAGCTCTTTTTCTAATCCTGTTCAAGCCCTTTAACACTAGAAGTCCCAGAGAGGGGTCATTTAACATTTCTACCTTTGGAACCCAGAGAGCTCAAAATTTCTGGGACTTCTAGTGTTAAACGTTGCACGGGGGGCTGTCATGTAGGGTGGAGTTACCCTTTAAATACATCCTGTAATGCTGCTACATACTGTTTGCACAGTCATCATTACCTCATATGAGCACAAGAAGAAGAACGTGATATAACCGCCATAATGGCCAAGAGAGTGTAATATTCGATATTTCCTGCACGCTGAGCTTTCTGGAAAGGAATGAATTAAATGTGCGGCCTAATGAGGACACCGCCCTCCAGGGCTTTTAGAATTTCTCCTAACGAGATGGATGTTTTCAGCATTTTCCTACTAAGATAAAAATATAGAAGTAGGAAGACGACGAGGACAATATTATGTAAGGCCTCTGCATTTAAAGGGGAACCCAGATTATTGTCATTTTATGCCATATGGTAGAAGGTGCAGTTAGAGATCACAATACTATACCGCACTCTATACAGCTATCTATAAATCATTCTACACAGGTTTCCTCACAGCCTTCTACAGTGCTGGCCAAAAGTATTGGCACCCCTGCAATTCTGTCAGATAATACTCAGTTTCTTCCTGAAAATGATTGCAATCACAAATTCTTTGGTATTATTATCTTCATTTAATTTGTCTTCAGTGAAAAAAAAAAAAATTGTCATAAAGCCAAATTGGATATAATTCCACCCCAAACACAAAAAAGGGGGTGGACAAACGTATTGGCACTGTTTGAAAAATCATGTGCTGCTTCTCTAATTTGTGTAATTAACAGCCCCTGTAACTTACCTGTGGCACCTAACAGGTGTTGGCAATAACTAAATCACACTTGCAGCCGGTGACATGGATTAAAGTTGACTCAACCTCTGTCCTGTGTCCTTGTGTGCACCACATTGAGCATGGAGAAAAGAAAGAAGACCAAAGAACTGTCTGAGGACTTGAGAATCCAAATTGTGAGGAGGCCTGAGCAATCTCAAGGCTACACGTCCATCTCCAAAGACCTGAAAGTTCCTGTGTCTATGGTGCGCAGTGTCATCAAGAAGTGTAAAGCCCATGGCACTGTGGCTAACCTCCCTAGATGTGGAAGGAAAAGAAAAATTGACGAGAGATTTCAACGCAAGATTGTGCGGATGGTGGATAAAGAACCTCGACTAACATCCAAACAAGTTCAAGCTGCCCTGCAGTCCGAGGGTACAACAGTGTCAACCCATACTATCCGTCGGCGTCTGAATGAAAAGGGACTGTATGGTAGGATACCCAGGAAGACCCCACTTCTTACCCCGGACATAAAAAGCCAGGCTGGAGTTTGCCAAAACTTACCTGAGAAAGCCTAAAACATTTTGGAAGAATGTTCTCTGGTCAGATGAGACAAAAGTAGAGCTTTTTGGGAAAAGCTATCAACATAGAGTTTACAGGAAAAAAAAAAGAGGCATTCAAAGAAAAGAACACGGTCCCTACAGTCAAACATGGCGGAGGTTCCCAGATGGTTTGGGGTTGCTTTGCTGCCTCTGGCACTGGACTGCTTGACCGTGTGCATGGCATTATGAAGTCTGAAGACAACCAACAAATTTTGCAGCATAATGTAGGGCCCAGTGTGAGAAAGCTGGGTCTTCCTCAGAGGTCATGGGTCTTCCAGCATGACAATGACCCAAAACACACTTCAAAAAGCACTAGAAAATGGTTTGAGAGAAAGCACTGGAGACTACTAAAGTGGCCAGCAATGAGTCCAGACCTGAACCCCATAGAACACCTGTGGAGAGATCTCAAAATGGCAGTTTGGAGAAGGCCCCCTTCACATCTCAGGGACCTGGAGCAGTTTGCTTAAGGAGAATGGTCTAAAATTCCAGTAGAGCATTGTAAGAAACTCATTGATGGTTACCGGAAGCGGTTGTTCGCAGTTATTTTGGCTAAAGGTTGTGCAACCAAGTATTAGGCTAAGGGTGCCAATACTTTTGTCTGGCCCATTTTTGGAGTTTTGTGTGAAATGATCAATGATTTGATTTTTGTTTCTTTTTCTTTTGTGTTTTTTCATTGCAAGCAAAATAAATGAAGATAATAATACCAAAGAATTTGTGATTGCAATCATTTTCAGGAAGAAACTGAGTATTCTCTGACAGAATTGCAGGGGTGCCAATACTTTTGGCCAGCACTGTGTATAACTCTCTACATAGCAATTTATTCAGGTCTGTACACAGCACTCTATACAGCACACTACACAGGTCCATATACTGCACTCTGTAAAGGCCTCTACACAGGTTTCCACACACCACTCTATACAGCTTTCTACAAAGCACTCTACACAGCTTTCTGAAAAACAACACTGTACAGCTTTCTACAGCGCTCTACAAAGGTTTCTGAAAAACACTCTACAGCTTACTACACACCTCTCTACAACTGTCTATACAGTTTTCTGAAAAACAGCAGTGTACAGTTTGCTACACAGCTCTCTACTGCATTCTACACAGCTTTCTGAAAAACAGCACTCTACAGCTTTATACACAGCACCCTACACAGCTCTTTACAGCACTCTATACACCTTTCTACACAGCTTTCTGAAAAACAGCACTTTATACAGCTTTCTGCACAGCACTCTACACAGGTCTCTAAATACGGTAGCTCTTTATACAGCACTTTGTACAGTTGTCTACACAGCACTCTACACATTATGCTATGCAACATGCTATGCAGCTCTCTACACAGCATCGTATACAATACTATCTACAGTTCTTTATACAGCACTCTATCACACTTTATACAACACTTTACATAAATCTCTATCGTATCTACATAGCTCTCTATACAGCACTCAATCCAGCACTCTATAAAGCCCTCATACAGTACTCTACAGTTCACTATACAGGTCCTAATACAGCACTATACACATCACTCTACACAGCATTTTAAGCAACACTCCATACAGTACTCTGCACAGCATTCCATTCAACACTCTACACCTATATACAAAGCTCTCTACACAGCACTCTATGCAGAACTTGTTACTGTGCAGTTTACAGCTTTCTACACAGCACTCTTTACTGCATTACCATATACAACACTCTATAAACATCTGCATACTTTACCACCTGTCCATAGCTTGATATACAGCCTCTTAGCGAGCGCCGCTCTGACCTAACAATTCGTATTTTGTCCTGTATTTACCAATAACTCCGGTGCAAACAAACAATCTTGCGCTCACAGCTCACACTTTCTACACATACAGTCACGGACGAAAAAGTGTTGGCACCCTATAAATTGTTCCAGAAAAGGAATTATTTCTCCCAGAAAATTGCTATTACATGTTTTGTTATACACACGTTTATTTCCTTTGTGTATTGAAACAACACAAAAAACCTGAGAAACAAAAAACAAATTTGACATACCGTAATTTTACACAAAACTCCAAAAATTGTTGATTGTTGTCCCCCTCAACTTAATATTTGGCTGCACACCTTTGGAATAAATAACTGCAATCAATCACTTCCTATAACCATCAACAGCTTCTTACTCCTCTCACCTGAGATTTCGGACTCTTCTCTATAATCTGTTCCAGGTCTCTCCTACCTGAAGGCGCCTTCTCCTCTCCCTACAGCAATTTTAAGATCTGTCCACAGGTGTCAATAGGATTTAGATCCAGGCCCATTGATGCCACTTCAGAACTCTCCAGCGCTTTGTTTCCATCCATTTCTAAGACTTATTGAAGTATGTTTGGGGTCATTGTCCCGCTGGAAGTCCCATGATGTAGGACACAAACCCAGATTTCTGACATTGGACACTACATTGCCACCCAAAACCCTTTGGCAATCTTCAGATTTCATGATTCCTTGCACACAGTCAAGTCACCCAGTGCCAGAGGCAGCAAAAAACACCTCAAAACTTCTTTGAACCTCCACCATATCTGACTGTAGGTGCTGTGTTCTGTTCTTTGTAGGCCTCATTCCATTTTCAGTAAACTGCAGAATGATGTTCTTTACCAAAAAGCTCTCTTGGTCTCATCTGTCCACAAGACGCTTTCCTAGAAGGGTTTTAGTTACTCACGTGCATTTTGGCAAACTGCAGTCTAGCTTTTTTATATCTGTGTCAGCAGTGAGGTCCTCCTGGGTCTCCTTCATAAAGTTTAATTTCATTCAAATGTGGACAGATAGTTCACACTGACTTTGATGCCCCCTGACCCTGCAGGACAGCTTGAGTTTCTTTGGAACTAGATTGGGGCTTATCCAACATCCGGACTATCCTGCATTGCAACCTTCAATCAATTTCTCTCTGCCATCCACGCCCAGTACGACTTGCTACAGTGCCATGGGTTGTAAACTTCTTGATTATGTTGTACATTGTAGACAAAGGAACATCAATATACCATGTCTAGAACTCACGACCTTATGCTCCCTAGGTGAGCACTCTATCCACTCACCTAGCGCCTAAGAGGCGCTAGGTGAGTGGATAGAGTGCTCACCTAGGGAGCATAAGGTCGTGAGTTCTAGACATGGTAAATTTATAAGAGGCGCTAGGTGAGTGGATAGAGTGCTCACCTAGGGAGCATAAGGTCGTGAGTTCTAGACATGGTAAATTTATAAGAGGCGCTAGGTGAGTGGATAGAGTGCTCACCTAGGGAGCATAAGGTCGTGAGTTCTAGACATGATAAAAGGAACATCAATATCTCTGGAGATGGACTTGCAACCTAGAGATTGTTAATATTTTTCAACAATTTTTGTTCTCAGGTCCTCAGACAGTTCTCTTCTCTTTCTGTTCTCCATGCTTAGTATGGCACACACAGACACACAATGCAAAGATTGTGTCAACTTCTCCCCTTTTTATCTGGTTTTAGGTGTGATTTTCATATTGCCCACACCTGTTACTTGCCACAGGTGAGTTTGAACAAGCATCACATGTTTTGTTTCAAACTGTTTACCCACAATTTTGTAAAGGTGCCGACAATTTTGTCTGGCCCATTTTGAGGATTTTGTGTGAAATTATATCCAATTTGCGTGTGTGTGTGTGTGTGTGTGTGTGTGTGTGTGTGTGTGTGTGTGTGTTGTTCAAATACACCCAAAAGGAGATAAACAAATGTATGACAAAATGTGCAATTGCAATCATATTCTCAGAGAAATACTTCATTTTTTGGAACAATTTCAGGGGTGCCAACACTTTTGGCCATGATTGTATATCTATAGGGGTCCTTGGTCCATACTAACATACTACATATTACTATGCAGTCCTTCATATGAATACACCCTAGGATATCCTCTATGAAGTCAAGTGACCCCCCACCACCACCTGCAAGCTTGGTTTGTGGACCATCATCACCTCTATGGCCAGGTGTCCACGCTGCGGAAAATGCGCGGATTTTGTCGCGGATTTCTCGCGGAAAAGCCGCGGATTTTCCGAAAATCTGCAGCAGCGGCACTTCCCAGCCATTTCTATGGCATTTTGGAAATGCTGTGTCCATGCCGCGGATTTTTCCGCTGCAGATTTGCTGCGGATTTTGATCCGGAAAAATCTGCAGCATGTCAATTATTGTTGCGGATTTTGATCCGGATTTTGGCTATAGAATGGGGGAAAAAAAAAAAAATAAAAAAAGAAAAATCCGCATCAAAATCTGCGGCAAAAAAAAAAAAAAAAAAAAAAAAAGTGCGGATTTGCCGCGAAAGTCGCGGATTTTCATGCAGAAAAATCCGCAGCAACATTCTACCGTGGACACATAGCCTATGGCTTGCATACGTTCTTGCAATATACAGACTTTCTGCCTATATATGCCCCTCAGGAACCTGAGAAAGCTGAGTGACATCCAGTCTAGAGGCTATATTGGCGACATATTGATTGTCAGCCATAGCGACACAGTCCCAAACAACTACATATGGGGAGGAGTGGGACTCAATCTGATATATAGTGATGGTGGAAGGGGGGGGGGGGGTTGTGCCACTTTTGGGGTCCATTATCAGCTCTCAGCCAAATCATCTGAGCAGGCCAAATCTTAGAGATGGCAGCGCTCCGGCCCCCGCTCTCTAATCTCCATCCTCAGGCGCCACAATCCTCCGCGCCGCACATTCTCCTCTCCGAAATCTAGGAAAGGATTTGCATATTTAGAGTCGCTGTTCAAAGCATCGAGAAGCTGCTAGATCCAATCTGTGGGGCGTTTTGTAGCTGAAAATGAGCTGAGTGCCGGCAGTAAGAGCCGACCTCGGTGCCTGCTTCACTGCAGACGCTCCATCTGTACAGCAGGAAAGGGGGGACGATAGTGAAAGTCTAGGCCTGGGGAAAGCGGAGTGCTGGCCCCCATAAAGAAGACCTTTACTTTAGTGTTCCGCTGATGTCCGTCTTTGCCATTGGAGGATATCTGGTTATACCTCTGTGTTGTTCCTCTCCAGTTCCTCCTGGAAATGGCTTAATAAACTGACAACTGGGTGTTACCATTCCCTCTTGTTAAATAGGTGTGTCCCTGCACATGCCATTATTAGCCAATCAGAGCTGACTGTGCAGCTATGACAAGGAGAATGGTGACATCATACATTTCCAGGAAGAGTAATAGAGGAATAGCACAATGCAAGTTTCTGCAGCGGCTTTATGAAGTTTTAAACAGCTTTTCTTTTTGCATTTTTAGGATAAATATAAATTCAGGTGAAATATCTAATGCACAACACACAGCGCTTGTGGCACATTTTTTGGGTATTTTGGCCACAGGGTTCTGTATAGGAGCGGCAGCAAAAATGTATGTAGGAAACGAAAGTGAATAAAAACCGCCACCCAGTGCTACACTAAACTACACTGTACACATGAAAAACAGTCATTTTATTATAAAAGTGTGACAGAAAAAAAAACACCAAAAAACACATAGTGATTTGGAGCGTTTTATTAGTGAAGTCAATGGGTGGAAAGGCAACACCCCCCCCCCCCCCTCAAAACAAAAAAAAAAAAAAAAGAAGAGCACAGGAAAAAAATCCCAAACAATTAACATATTGTAGCTTTTTTTCTGCATCAAATTCTGCATCAAATCTGCAAGGAAAAAAAAAACAAAACAAAATAAACTTAGCGCAGCATTCCAGAGATCTCAGATTTTGCTGGCTTCAGGAGAGGCATGCAGATTTTGGAGAAAAAAAAAAAAAACTCCATAAAAAAAAAAAAAAAAAACTTCACAAGGCCTCAGTTTTTTCTAAGGGTATGTGCGCACGTTGCTTTTTACCTGCTTTTTTGCTGCTTTTTCTTCTGCGCTGTTTAATGCCAAAATGGATGTGTTCTTCTATTCAAGCAAAGTCTATGGGAATTTGGGTTTCTTGTTCACACTATGTTGTTCAAAATGCTGCCTTTTTGTGGCAGAACTTTGGTCAAAAACTCAGCTTTTCAAAGAAGCAACATGTCAATTGTTTTTGCCATTTGGGTTTTGCACTGCAAAGCTGAGTTTTTGACCAAAGTTCTGCCACAAAAAGGCAGCATTTTGAACAACATAGTGTGAACAAGAAACCCAAATTCCCATAGACTTTGCTTGAATAGAAGAACACATCCATTTTGGCATTAAACAGCGCAGAAGAAAAAGCAGCAAAAAAGCAGGTAAAAAGCAGGTAAAAAGCAACGTGCGCACATACCCTCAGACTTCTGAACTCAGTTCTTCACTATTTTCAGAATCTCTGCTAACAGCCCAAACACTTCTCACAGCTGAGGGTTTGCTACAATTGTATCCAGTCGATACAATCCACTGGGAGCAAAACATCCTGAACTCCAGACTGATAGTTTGTTGCAATGTATCAGACGATTGTCCAGACTGGATGCAATTGTAACAAACACTCAGCTGTGGAATGTGTTAGGTCTAAACAATGGATAACTGCAATCTGAGATCTTGAAAACAGTGAAGAATTGTATCTCAAAGGACCGTCAGTATTGCAGTTGCGCACTATTTGGTGTTTTTCGCTTGTTTTTCATTTGTAGCATATTTCTTCTATGTATTTTGGTGTTTTTTGAATATTTGCCATTGTGGACAGGGTTTGGGGTTTGGCATTGTGAGCATTGGGGTTTCCAGATCATCAATTGGAACTTTTTAAAAACTTTTTAAAAAGTTTCAAAAATTTTGCACAAGTTTTCCAATCTCCCCTCCCGTTTTTTTATGTGCATCTGTAACTTTTTATTTTTCCTAAATTTAATACATTTTAGTGGAACATTTGATTTTTACCCTAAAATTAAGCAGATTTGTTCGAGTTTCATCAGTAAAATGTCCTTTATTGCACATAAATTAAAAGTCCAGGAAGGATAACAATGATTAAAATCAGATCATGTCCAAGGTTAACGATTAAAATCAAAAATTATTTTTGATTTTACGCAAAATTCCTGAACCCTTTGTGCGCCATTTACAAGAATTTGGCACAAAAATATCAGCGAAAACCACAAGAACAAGAAAAGAGAAGGGAGTTAAAAGAAAGCGCAAATGATGAAAGAGACCGAAGTCTGTTACAAAGTTGCAGAACTTTTCATTTTGCAGACATTTGTTTCCAGAAAAACCTCGTTAATGATCATCTCGTTACAGAAAAGGACGTACAGATGGATGAGGACAACTCTCCCCACCATTGTCTGCCGGCTCAGGAGGGGGAGGGGAGGTTATGCATCTATAGGTGCTGGGGAAGAATTTCTAATCTTCAAATTCCGACATAAAAGTTCATCTCCCGGCTGTGAACGTTCTTCATAACTCAGAGGGCTCAGACGAGGGGAGATCTAATTGGAGCAACTAATGAAGCTCCTCAGAAGTTGCAGCGCCGATCACTGGGGGTCCGCCCGTCAATGTGATCCAACATGCTGCGTTACCCAGTCAACCGGAGAAACTTTCTGTCACCATAGCGACTCCATAATGAGGGTCTTGGAACTAAAAGTCTACGGAAAGTCTTTTTAATATTCTATTCAGCCACCTCCAGGGTATTGTGGCAGAGTGACAACCACTGAGGACCACCATAAGCCCCCAGAGTGACATCATCTTGCATTTGGCGTCAGTCATTAATGCAGTGCTGACATTATATTCATGAACTAGGAGACTCAGGATGAGCCAAGCTGGAGAATGTATTCCAAGATTAGATCAAAATGTATAAGTCCATTTCAATAAATTAGAATATAAAATCAAAAAGTCAATTTATTTCATTCAATACAAAAAGTGAAACGCATATATTATATAGAGTCATTACACACAGAGGGATCTATTCCTATATATTATATAGAGTCATTACACACAGAGGAATCTATTCCTATATATTTTATATAGTCATTACACACAGAGGAATCTATTCCTATATATTATATAGAGTCATTACACACAGAGGGATCTATTCCTATATATTATATAGAGTCATTACACACAGAGGAATCTATTCCTATATATATTATATAGAGTCATTACACACAGAGGGATGTATTCCTATATATTATATAGAGTCATTATACACAGAGGGATCTATTCCTATATATTATATAGAGTCATTATACACAGTGATCTATTCCTATATATTATATAGAGTCATTACACACAGCGTGATCGATTCCTATATATTATATAGATTCATTACACACAGAGGGATCTATTCCTATATATTATATAGAGTCGTCATACACAAAGGAATCTATTCCTATATATTATATACAGTCATTAGACACAGAGGGATCTATTTCAGGTGTTTATTTCTGTTAATGTTGATGATTATGGCTTACAGCCAATGAAAACCCAAAAGTCATTATCTCAGAAAATTAGAATATTATATAAGACCAACTGAAAAAATGATTTTAGACTCAAATGTTGGCGTCTACTGAAAAGTCTGTACAGTAAATGCCTCAATACTTGGTCAGGCTCCTTTTGCATGAATTACTGCATCAATGCGGCAATGTGGCATGGAGGTGATCAGACTGTGGCACTGCTGAGGTGTTATGGAAGCCAGGTTGCCTTGATAGCCGCCTTCAGCTCGTCTGCATTGTTGACTCTGAAGTCTCTCATAGGTTCTCTATGGGGTTTAGGTCAGGCGAATTTACTGGCCAATCAAGCATAGTGATACTGTGGTATAAACCAGCTGTTGGTACTTTTGGCAGTGTGGACAGGGGCCACGTAATGCTGGAAAATGACATTTCCATCTCCAAAAAGCTTGTCTGCAGAGGGAAGCATGAAGTGCTGTATAATTTCCTGGTAGACGGCTGCGCTGACTATGGTCTTGATTAGTGTTGAGCGGATCCGAACTGTAAAAATCCTGATCCACGCGGTTTCAGTGTCCGATCCGGTCGCGGGAATCCGGCTGCACGATCCGGAATTTTTTTGTTCTTCTTCTTCTTCTTCTTCTTCTTCTTCGTCTCTCTCTCCGGATCCGCTTCCCATTCACATACATTGGTC
This sequence comes from Anomaloglossus baeobatrachus, assembly GCF_048569485.1. Classification (NCBI taxonomy): domain Eukaryota; kingdom Metazoa; phylum Chordata; class Amphibia; order Anura; family Aromobatidae; genus Anomaloglossus; species Anomaloglossus baeobatrachus. Next base: position 48,080,300 of record NC_134360.1, on the reverse strand, counting down.
CGGATCAGATCCGGACTTCTTTTCCAACCCGCGACGGATCCGCCGGATTATTAGAAGTCCGCTCAACTCTAGTCTTGATAAAAACACAGTGGAGCTACACCAGCAGATGACATGGCTCCCCAAACCATCACTGATAGTGGAGACTTCACACCAGACCTCAGCAGCTTGGATTGTGGCCTCTCCACTCTTCCTCCAGACTCTGGGACTGCGATTTCCAAATGAAATGCAAAATTTACTTTCATGTGAAAACAACACCTTGGACACTGAGAACAGTCCAGTTCTTTTTCTCCTTGGCCCAGGTAAGACGCTTCTGGCGTTGTCTATTGGTCATGAGTGGCCTGACACAAGGAATGTGACACTTGTAGCCCATGTCCTGGATACGTCTGTGTGTGGTGACTCTTGAAGCACTGACTCCAGCAGCGTCCACTCCTTGGGAATCTCCCTCAAATTTTTGAATGGCCTTTTCTTAACAATCCTATCAAGGCTGTGGTTATCCCGGTTACTTGTGCACCTTTTTCTACCACACTTTTTCCTTCCACTCAACTTTTCATTAATATGCTTGAATACAGCACTCTGTGAACAGCCAGATTCTTTAGCAATGACCTTTTGTAGCTTACCCTCCTTGTGGAGTGTGTCAGTGACTGCCTTCTGGCCATCTGTCAAGTCAGCAGTCTTCCCCATGATTGTGAAGCCTACTGAACCAGACTAAGAGACCAATTTAAACGCTAAGGAATCCTCTGCAGATGATTTTTGATAATTATTCTAATTTTCTGAGATAATGACTTTTGGGCTTTCATTGGCTGTAAGCCATGATCATCAACATTAAGAGAAATAAACACTTGAAATAGATCCCTCTGTGTGTAATGACTCTATATATAGGAATAGATCCCTCTGTGTGTAATGACTCTATATATAGGAATAGATCCCTCTGTGTGTAATGATGCTGTATAATATATAGGAATAAATCCCTCTGTGTGTAATGACTATATAATATATAGAAATAGATCCCTCTGTGTGTAATGATTCTATATAATATATAGAAATAGATCCCTCTGTGTGTAATGACTCTAAATAATATATGCCTTTCCCTTTTTGTATTGAATTACTGAAATAAACTAACTTTTTGAGGATATTCTAATTTATTGAGATGCACTTGTATCTATGAAACTTGGCTCCATGTAATAAAGGTCATCAGTTACCCCAACTCAGAAAATCGGGACTGATAATATCAGAAGCGTCTGCGGCAGGTAAGACACTCAATACTGCAATAAAGAGCAATATGGAGGATGAGGGAGAAAAGGCGCTGCTACTTGATCTGCGAGATAAAATCCGCTCAATTGCTACTGGGCACAAACAGACGTTCTGCAGAAAAGTGAAAAATCCCCAGTAAATAATATCAACCTTTTCCAGGCTCCTTAATTACCTCCTGACAGCAGAAGAGACCTCGAGGATTTATATTTACTGGGGACGTTATTACTTTATGGAATATTAACCCATAGTAAAGTCCCCCATACATTGTGTAAAATTCAAGCAGTGCTGCAGTGTAAAGTAAGAGGGAAAGAGGCAAACTCATCTGCTGAAATTGTGCTTATACACAGCAACCAATGCAAACAGTAAGGAGAAATGTCGGCTCATCTACTAAACTTGTGTTTGTACAAAGCAGACAATGTAAATAAGCAGAGTAAAGTATGGGAGGGATAAATGACTCCCCATCTAATCTGAATAGGCAGAACTGCAGTGTAAAGAATGAGGGAGAAAAGTCAGTTCACCTTCTGAATTTGTGATTATACCCAGCAGTCAATGTCCAGAAACGGTGCTGCAGTGTAAAGTAAGGTGGAGGGGGTAAAGACTTCTCATCTAATACGGATAAGTAGTGCTGCAGTGTAAAGTAAGGTGGAGGGGGTAAAGACTTCTCATCTAATACGGATAAGCAGTGCTGCAGTGTAAAGTAAGGTGGAGGGGGTAAAGACTTCTCATCTAATACGGATAAGTAGTGCTGCAGTGTAAAGTAAGGGGAATGGGGTAAAGACTTCTCATCTAATACGGATAAGTAGTGCTGCAGTGTAAAGTAAGGGGGAGGTGGTGAATACCTCATCTATTATGGATAAGCAGTGCTGCAGTGTAAAATAAGGGGGAAGGGTATAGACTTCTCATCTATTATATATAAGCAATTCTGCAGTGCAAAATAAGGGGCAGGGGGTAGAAAATTCTCAACTATTATGGATAAGCAGTGCTGCAGTGTAAAGTAAGGGTGAGGGGTAAAGAGTTTGCATCGAATATGGATAAGCAGTGCTGCAGTGTAAAGTAAGGGGGATTGGGTAAAGATTTCTCATAATATGGATAAGCAGTGCTGCAGTGTAAAGTAAGGGGGATTGGGTAAAGATTTCTCATATAATATGGATAAGCAGTGCTGCAGTGTAAAGTAAGGGGAAGGGAAAAAAAGTATACTCATTTACTGAACTTGAATTTATACACAACAGCCAATCTGAACAAGAAGAACTGCAGTGTAAAGTACAGCGAAGGGGGGATAATCATCTAATCTGATGTATTAGAATTTATACACAGCTGTCAATCAGAAAAAGCAGGACAATTATGGAGGGACACTACTGCTCATCCACTGATCTTATGCTTATACACAGCAGCCAGTTGGAACAGGCAGTGCTGCAGTGTAAAGCATGGAAGCACAATAAGGTTTCTCAAGGTTGTATATTGTTTATTATACCGTATACACCTAATAATCCAGATTGTTATAATCCAGCACCTGTCTGGACCCAACGATGATTTTTTTTTTGCAGCAGCAGGAACACCAAGGCCATGAAAAAGATAAACCTGCATCCGCGGCCCCCTCCCCTCCCGGGCAGAGACCATCAACTAAAAGCGGGATTATTCGTCCCTCGGGTGCCAGCTCTGGAGATACATACAAATGAATCAGCCCACAACCAGCGGATCTGAGCGGCCTGCAGCGTCTACAGGCCGCACTAATGGGTCTGGCCTGCGTGTTATAAGTATTGATTATGCTACAAAACAGCCACATGCCCCCCGAACCAGGGATGGGGGTCACTTTACGGGGGGGCATCTCTTGCAATCCAGAGAATGAGGTCTCCAGTGCCTGAGTTACACCAATCCTCCACATTTAGGTGATTGGGAGACATGAATGCCTCTGGCCAGCATTTTTGTGGGTACTCCCATCCTGTAGTGACTATGTTGTCTTCTCAAGCTTTTGGACCAATAGTGACATTGATTGAAGAGTTGTCACTGAAACTGATGACAAAAATTAAAGGGATTGTTTGGTGTCTGGACCCCTTTTAGTACTGCTTGGAAGGGCCGGGGGTCTTCTCCAGTTGTCATTCTATGAGCTATGGCCGAGTTCTGGAATACTGCATGTGTCAGACAATGCATGGTGTGAACAGCCACCCATTATAGTGGATGGTACTGCCGTGCATCGCTTGCCTCTGACATGTTTAGGGGGGAATCTATGATACAAGACAAAGCTGTCCCTTTAATGGAGCCATTAACGTACAAATATCTGCACAATTCATGTCCAATCAGACCAAATCTGGTGTGTATAAATAGTTAAAAGGAGTGTTGTTTCAAACTGACTGTATACACTAAGTGTAACACTAAGCGCACAGATTATAAATATTACGTTATTGGTGCTCTAAATCGCTGCCCTCTCTGCAGAAACTGAAGATTAATCACATATGCTAATTAGGTGTCCAGTGCACTCTGGGTGTGGCCAAGGGGCTCAGCCCACCATTCCACCCACGGAGGTAAAAACGCAATGTGAAGGGGCCCTTATATATTACATGGAACACGTCCAAAAGGGTTGGGACGAGACGGGATTGGCTAATTATTGGCTTTTGTAAACGTGTCGGCGAAACGCTCGTACATCACGTGATTGGATCGTTCATATTGGCATTAGGCTGAATTCACATCTAGTAATCATCCATTAGAACAGATCCTGCAGAGATCCGTTGGCAAAATTATTTCTGCTGGATCAGTTTTTTTAGCATTGAGAGTCTATGGAGAACGGATCTGTTAACGGATTGCTATTTATCTTCCATTTGAAACGGATCCGGTAAGAAAAAAAAACGGTTCCATTACAAATACAAGAAAAACGGATTCGTTCTATATAGATTCCAATGTTTAAAAAAAAAAACAAAAAACAACGGATCCGGCAGAAATCAGAGCGGACAAAAAGTTGTGTTTGCAGAACTTTTTTCCCGACGGATCTCTGCAGGATCCGTTCTAACGGACAATTACAGGACATGTGAACTAAGACTTAATGTCATCGTTCTCGGCAGCGCATCATCCTGTGTAAACTGGCGATGTGCTGCCGATAATATGACGTTCTCTTAACGCAGGATGATCTTAATGATCTTTCTGTGCACATAGAGTTCTGCTCTGAGCAGACGACAGCAGATCCGCAGGAGTTTAATGGTTGCAGTTGGCCCCACTAAATGGGCCCTAACTCAGGTCAACGCCATCATCTGTAAGACCGGTCCAATTAGTCAGAGATCTGTGGTGTAAGCCCATTTTAAGGCCGGTACGACTGGTCAGGGATCTGTGGTGTAAGCCCATATGCCAGGCCGGAGGGAGCGCCACACTTCCCATGTATCTGTATGACATCGGAATAAAGTGCTGTAATTAACTTATGCATTAAAACTCCCATTAATTCAGAATCTAATTATCCCATTTCCACAAACAACATGGTGGTCCAGGGTCCATAATGCTTGTCTTGGCTGTCATCCTGTCTCGGGGAGCTCAGCCCTTCTCCAAATCTAAGTGACAACGACAAGTGCATCTCAATAAATTACAATATCATCAAAAAGTTAATTTCAGTAATTCAATACCAAAGGGAAATGCATATATTATATAGAGTCATTACACACAGAGGGATCCATTCCTATATATTATATAAAGACATTACACACAGAGGGATCCATTCCTACATATTATATAGAGTCATTACACACAGAGGGATCTATTCCTACATATTATATAGAGTCATTACACACAAAGGGATCTATTCCTATATATTTTATAGAGTCATTACACACAGAGGGATCTATTCCTATATATTTTATAGAGTCATTACACACAGAGGGATTATATAGAGTCATTACACACAGAGGGATCTATTCCTATATATTATATAGAGTCATTACACACAGAGGGATCCATTCCTATATATTATATAGAGTCATTACACACAGAGGGATCTATTTCAAGAGTTTATTTCTGTTAATGTTGATGATTATGGCTTACAGCCAAATTAGAATAATTACCGTACCACAAAACACTTGCAAAGGCTTCCTAAGCGTTTAGAATGGTCCCTTAGTCTGGTTCAGTAGGCTACACAATCATGGGGAAGACTGCTGATTTGACAGATGTCCAGAAGGCAGTCACTGACACACTCCACAAGGCGGGTAAGCTACAAAAGGTCATTGCTAAAGAAGATGGCTGTTCACAGAGTGCTGTATCCAAGCATATTAATGGAAAGTTGAGTGGAAGGAAACAGTGTGGTAGAAAAAGGTGCACAAGTAACCGGGATAACCACAGCCTTGATAAGATTATTAATAAAAGGCCATTCAAAAATTTGAGGGAGATTCCCAAGGAGTGGACGCTGCTGGAGTCAGTGCTTCAAGAGCTACCACACACAGACGTATCCAGGACATGGGCTACAAGTGTCGCATTCCTTGTGTCAGGCCACTCATGACCAATAGACAACGCCAGAAGAGTCTTACCTGGGCCAAGGAGGAAAAGATCTGGACTGCTCTCAGTATCAAAGGTGTTATTTTCAGATGAAAGTAAATTTTGCATTTCATTTGGAAATCGCGGTCCCAGAGTCTGGAGGAAGAGTGAAGAGGCCACAATCCAAGCTGCTGAGGTCTAGTGTGAAGTCTCCACAAATAGTGATGGTTTTGGGAGCCATGTCATCTGCTGGTGTAGCTCCACTGTGTTTTATCAAAACCAGAGTCTCCTCCTGTAAGAAGAGCTGCAAGTGCGAAACGTGCGTTGGGTGTGTGAGACGCCATCACTTCTTGTCTACTGATCCCCGGATGACTAAGGACGCTAGACGTCCGAAACGCGTCTTCTATATATCATGCCATCCTGATGATTTTTTTTTATCCATGTTTTTAACATGAATTTATAGTAAAACAAAGTTTTATACTACACGGACTTGGATGCTGGATCTTTCCTCCTTTGCCTGATTCTGGATTTGCCTTCCTATCTGTGCACCATCCCAGGATTATCTCCATGTGTGGTGAGCTGGATCACTTTTTGTTTTTCGATCTTCTGATAGGTGTACTACATGTGACTATGGAATTGTTAATGTTTATCTGTACTTGTTAGTTACCTTAGTAGCACACTTGTGTTGGTATTTTTTTATACCTTGTTTAACTATTTATATCAGGTGTAATTACATTATTCCCATTATTACTTAAGGTTGTTATTATTTATACTGTACAGGGATTGTTTGACTTGGTGTTTCAAATATAATATAACATCTACCCATTGAGGGGTTCTGTTTTTGGAGACATCTTGTATGTATAGGTTTGTGATTTTATATTTGATAAAAATTAATTAATTGTTATATGCGATTGCATATGTTGTTGGTGGTTCATATTTAGCTGGTTGAACATTCCCAATTTTTTTATTGTGATTTTGGTGTTTATCTGTCCACACTGCCGTCTACCAGGAAATTTCAGAGCACTTCATGCTTCCCTCTGCCAACAAGCTTTTTGGAGATGGAAATGTAATTTTCCAGCAGGACTTGTCCCCTGTCCACACTGCCAAAAGTACCAATACCTGGTTTACTAACCACAGTATCACTGTGCTTGATTGGCCAGCAAACTCACCTGACCTAAACCCCATAGAGAATCTATGAGAGACACCAGAGCCAACAACGCAGACGAGCTGAAGGCGGCTATCAAAGCAATCTGGGCTTCCATAACACCTCAGCAGTGCCACAGGCTGATCACCTCCATGCCACATTGCCGCATTGATGCAGTAATTCATGCAAAAGGAGCCACGACCAAGTATTGAGGCATTTACTGTACAGACTTTTCAGTAGGCGCCAACATTTCTGAGTTTAAAGTCATTTTTTCAGTTGGTCTTATATAATATTCTAATTTTCTGAGATAAGGACTTTTGGGTTTTCATTGGCTGTAAGCCATAATCATCAACAATAACAGAAATAAACACTGGAAATACATCCCTCTGTGTGTAATGACTATATAATATATAGGAATAGATCTCTGTGTGTAACGACTCTATATAATATATAGGACTAGATCCCTCTGTGTGTAATGACTCAATATATTATATAGGAATAGAGCCCTCTGTGTGTAATGACTAATATAATATATAGGAATAGAGCCCTCTGTATGTAATGACTGTATATAATATATAGGAATAGAGCCCTCTGTGTGTAATGACTCTATATAATATATAGGAATAGATCCCTCTGTGTGTAATGACTCTATATAATATATAGGAATAGATCCCTCTATGTGTAATGCCTATATAATATATAGGAATAGATCCCTCTGTGTGTAATGACTCAATATATTATATAGGAATAGAGCCCTCTGTGTGTAATGACTAATATAATATATAGGAATAGAGCCCTCTGTATGTAATGACTGTATATAATATATAGGAATAGAGCCCTCTGTGTGTAATGACTCTATATAATATATAGGAATAGATCCCTCTGTGTGTAATGACTCTATATAATATATAGGAATAGATCCCTCTATGTGTAATGCCTATATAATATATAGGAATAGATCCCTCTGTGTGTAATGACTCAATATATTATATAGGAATAGAGCCCTCTGTGTGTAATGACTCAATATATTATATAGGAATAGAGCCCTCTGTGTGTAATGACTCTATATAATATATAGGAATAGAGCCCTCTGTGTGTAATGACTCTATATAATATATAGGAATAGAGCCCTCTGTGTGTAATGACTCTATATAATATATAGGAATAGAGCCCTCTGTGTGTAATGACTCTATATAATATATAGGAATAGATCCCGCTATGTGTAATGACTATATAATATATAGGAATAGATCCCTCTGTGTGTAATGACTCAATATATTATATAGGAATAGAGCCCTCTGTGTGTAATGACTCAATATATTATATAGGAATAGAGCCCTCTGTGTGTAATGACTCAATATATTATATAGGAATAGAGCCCTCTGTGTGTAATGACTCTATATAATATATAGGAATAGAGCCCTCTGTGTGTAATGACTCTATATAATATATAGGAATAGATCCCGCTATGTGTAATGACTATATAATATATAGGAATAGATCCCTCTGTGTGTAATGACTCAATATATTATATAGGAATAGAGCCCTCTGTGTGTAATGACTCAATATATTATATAGGAATAGAGCCCTCTGTGTGTAATGACTCAATATATTATATAGGAATAGAGCCCTCTGTGTGTAATGACTCTATATAATATATAGGAATAGAGCCCTCTGTGTGTAATGACTCTATATAATATATAGGAATAGAGCCCTCTGTGTGTAATGACTATATAATATATAGGAATAGAGCCCTCTGTGTGTAATGACTCTATATAATATATAGGAATAGAGCCCTCTGTGTGTAATGACTCTATATAATATATAGGAATAGATCCCGCTATGTGTAATGACTATATAATATATAGGAATAGATCCCTCTGTGTGTAATGACTCTATATAATATATGCGTTTCACTTTTTTTATTGAATGACTGAAATAAATTGACTTTTTGATGATATTCTAATTTATTGAGATGCACCTGTACATGCAGATCTGACCACCTGACCACGAATTGTTGTCAGACACCAGCCCGGAGAAGAATAGTGAAGGCTGACCCCAGATGATATTAGGAAAATCTTATTTCATTGCACAATTCGAAACAGAATGTCAGATCCTAGAGCCAAAGTCCTGCTGGGTTATACAGACAGCAGCCCGGACTTATCAATATTCACCGAGGCTCTGGAGGTCAGATGAGAAGGCCTCCGCTCTTCCCTGGATTCCCTCCCTCTGACATTGTATTTTGCCTTTGCTTCTTGGCGAGTCGTTTCTCTTTCCTAGAACCGTTGTCGTTTCATCTGCCAATTTCTGCCCACGCACGTGACCTCTGCGCTGTATCATCTGGATGTTACTAAGGAAGAACTAATGAAAGGGAGACAACTGGGAAACCAAAAATACACTCCCGACCCCCCAAAAAATATCTTTCGTGGACTGGAGTCATCCTCTCCTAACATGTGTGATTCTGGAGAAGCTGTGTGACAACCTTTATAACCGCTATTATGGATTTGGTGCAGGTTGTCTCTCGCTTGTCCAAGGATCTGAATGACAAATACATCTTAGATCCATTCATCTCTGCATATTTGGGCAGAATGAGGTGTGAGTATGTTTGGGCAACAATCTAAGTGGACCTGACCCTGGTTGTACGTTTCTTCTATCCCAACTTTTATATTACACTAAATAACATCCTCCATTACAAAGACAAATTAATTACTATTTAGTCCAAATGTAAAGATTTTGCTCAATCTAGGATCAAGCAATTTCCACTCATCTCAAGCCTTAAAATTCCCCTTGTCCAACCACCACTCTTCTCCCCGGCAGATGGCAATGGGACTGGTCACACCCAATTTCCATTGACCTCCATGGAGTAATAGTCATGGTCACATGGTCAGCAGATTTTCATTGGAGCACAACTGTTGCAGAGTTAACACAAGCTGGTGCAAAATGCCCATTGGGGGGTCTTTTAGTTTGCTCCGGTACATTAGGGAACACTCTATTTGCAAGATATTTGCTGCAACTTCTCAAGTCTCTGTAAGCAGCTACATGAAATGCTTATTTATGTCACTATATGGCTATATTCTCCGCCAGGCTGCGTCCTTCTGCAATCTATAGGTTTATATATTGAGATAGTGTAACACATTTATATATATTTGTTTATTTACTCAATGTTTATATTGCACAAGTATTTATTTACTAACAACACATAATGTTTCACTGATTCTTATGCTGGCATTATGTCTGTGATTTTCATAGTTCAGTTTTTGATGTTTTTATGTTTTATTGGATACAATATGATTTAACAAAGATTGATCACATTTCGGCTCATTGATAGGAGTAGGAAACATTACTCTAGGCATTTTGGCCTAGAGAGAATCACAGTGGCTCAGTGGTTAGCACTGCAGTCTTGCGGTGGCTCAGTGGTTAGCTCTGCAGTCTTGCAGCGCTGGGGTCCTGGGTTCAAATCCCACCAAGGACACCATCTGCAAGGAGTTTGTATGTTTTCCCCGTGTTTGCTAGGGTTTTCTCTGGTTTCCTCCCACGCTCCAAAAACATACTCATAGGGACTCTAGATTGTGAGCCCCAATGGGGACAGTGTTGCCATTGTATGTAAAGTGCTGTGGAATTAATAGCGCTATATAAATGAATAAATATTATATTATTATTATTATTATTATTATAAGTGTCACGAATCTGGATAAGACATTCCAACTGCAAAATTAATACAATGAAACAACACATGAGCGTCCAATCTTTTTGACATGTTTACCCACTGGCGGACACAGACAAAAAAGGGCCCCTGTGCAGGGACAGTATATATCCCTTTTCAGTCCAATTAGTCATCAATGCACAATTCCACCTGCTATATAGGTGGTGGTGGCCGCGCAGGTTGCGCCAATGATGTATACGCCACCGTTTTTACCTGATGCCACCAAGGCCCCATCATTGCAAACCCTCCAGGACTTTTGCAGTGTGGACTGACACCATGATACATTGTAACAACCCTGCAGATCACATGACACAGCACTGCAGGCATGGAAACAAGTAGCAGAAATACATAGAAATAAAGTATCAGCCTGCAGCCATGAGATGATGATGTTCCCTCCATATTGACTGTGGCTGCAGATTGGAATAACACGCAGTGCAAGGGTGTGGCGTCAAATATTGTATTACTTCCAGTGCAGTGAAGCCTGGAGATAATGTTACAGGGTGACATGTTGTCCACTGATATATATATATATATATATATATATATATATATATATATATATATATATATATATATATATATTATATATACATACATACATACATACACACACACTATAATATATAATATATTACATACATTAATATATATATATATATATATATATATATATATATATATATATATATATATATATATATATATATATATATATATATATATAGTGTATACATCAGCAAAGCAAAAGATACGGTAGATGGGACCTGGGATAACTCATCCAACAGACTGGGGATGGGCACTACGATGGCACTGCCTAGCTCTGTAACATGGCCCCACTGCCTGTGCAGGGGAAGGTGCAGGTCTCCTCCATAGGGCATACATGATATATAGGCAGCATGTGAGCAGAAATAAAGGTGGGAAGGAGATTATAGGCTGGGGTGGAGGAGGGGGCTACTGTGGGGTTGGAGGGGGAGCAGGGAAAGTTTGTGGTCTGGAGCTGAGCCAAGTTGAGGGAATAATAGCAGAGCTGGAGGGATGAGCAGTCTCCATCCACTGCATGGTCCATACACTGAGCAGAGGGCCTGCCTGCTGGACAATGACCATGTGATTACTGGGAGAGGACAATACAGGCTCCTGCAGCTGCGCCTGGTCGGGGGGCATGCTGGATTTTGCAGCCTTTTGATGGCACAGACCTCCTAGCTTGATGCAAAGCTGCATTGCAGCACCAGTCTCCCCAGCACAATGCACTGGCACAGGGATGCCCATACTGGCAGGAAGCACTAGGAGCTGCAATGGAGGGAGAATAGCAGCGCAGGGAGGGTGGCACACTTGATGCATGGTAATGCGGCTCTGCAGGCAGATGCCCTGGCAGGGGGGGGGGGGGCTGGCACTCACCTTTCACCTGGTTCTCATAGTCAGCGATGATCTCCTTGTCCTTCTTGAACCTGGACATGATGCTACCCGCTGGATGCCCGGTGCCTGGTGCTGGCTCCCTTAGAATCAGTGCGCTGGATCCCCAGGAGATCCCCCTCCACCCCACTGGGGAGATCACCTGCAGAGCCGCCCGGCACACACCAGGCTCTGCATCGCTCTGCACGGATTGTTTTCCTTTTCTCCTTCTTTCTTTTCTTGCTGCTGCAGGGTTGAATTGAGGCTGCACGTCACCCGGCTCCTCCCAGCTCCTCTTACAGGAGAGTGCTGCTGCTGGACACCCTCAGCCAGTGCACACTCCCAGCAGCCTGCCCAGCGCTCACTCACCTCCCAGCACGGCCCCTCTGAGCACTGCACCCTGCTACCCCATCACTGCACCCAGCTGCTCCATCACTGCACCCAGCTACAACATCACTGCACCCAGCTGCTCCATCACTGCACCCAGCTGCTCCATCACTGCACCCAGCTGCTCCATCACTGCACCCAGCTGCTCCATCACTGCACCCAGCTACTCCATCACTGCACCCAGCTACAACATCACTGCACCCAGCTGCTCCATCACTGCACCCAGCTACATCACTGCACCCAGCTACCCCATCACTGCACCCAGCTACCCCATCACTGCACCCAGCTACCCCATCACTGCACCCAGCTACTCCATCACTGCACCCAGCTACAACATAACTGCACCCAGCTACCCCATCACTGCATCCAGCTACAACATCACTGCACCCAGCTACAACATCACTGCACCCAGCTGCTCCATCACTGCACCCAGCTACCCCATCACTGCACCCAGCTACCCCATCACTGCACCCAGCTACCCCATCACTGCACCCAGCTGCTCCATCACTGCACCCAGCTACCCCATCACTGCACCCAGCTACTCCATCACTGCACCCAGCTACTCCATCACTGCACCCAGCTACCCCATCACTGCACCCAGCTACTCCATCACTGCACCCAGCTACTCCATCACTGCACCCAGCTACTCCATCACTGCACCCAGCTACTCCATCACTGCACCCAGCTACCCCATCACTGCACCCAGCTACCCCATCACTGCACCCAGCTACTCCATCACTGCACCCAGCTACAACATCACTGCACCCAGCTACAACATCACTGAACCCAGCTGCTCCATCACTGCACCCAGCTACTCCATCACTGCACCCAGCTACAACATAACTGCACCCAGCTACCCCATCACTGCATCCAGCTACAACATCACTGCACCCAGCTACAACATCACTGCACCCAGCTGCTCCATCACTGCACCCAGCTACCCCATCACTGCACCCAGCTACCCCATCACTGCACCCAGCTACCCCATCACTGCACCCAGCTGCTCCATCACTGCACCCAGCTACCCCATCACTGCACCCAGCTACTCCATCACTGCACCCAGCTACTCCATCACTGCACCCAGCTACCCCATCACTGCACCCAGCTACTCCATCACTGCACCCAGCTACTCCATCACTGCACCCAGCTACTCCATCACTGCACCCAGCTACCCCATCACTGCACCCAGCTACTCCATCACTGCACCCAGCTACAACATCACTGAACCCAGCTGCTCCATCACTGCACCCAGCTACCCCATCACTGCACCCAGCTACCCCATCACTGCACCCAGCTACCCCATCACTGCACCCAGCTAGCCCATCACTGCACCCAGCTACATCACTGCACCCAGCTGCTCCATCACTGCACCCAGCAACATCACTGCACCCAGCTACAACATCACTGCACCCAGCTACAACATCACTGCACCCAGCTACAACATCACTGCACCCAGCTGCCCCATCACTGCACCCAGCTACAACATCACTGCACCCAGCTACAACATCACTGCACCCAGCTGCTCCATCACTGCACCCAGCTACCCCATCACTGCACCCAGCTACCCCATCACTGCACCCAGCTGCCCCATCACTGCACCCAGCTGCCCCATCACTGCACCCAGCTGCCCCATCACTGCACCCAGCTACAACATCACTGCACCCAGCTGCTCCATCACTGCACCCAGCAACAACATCACTGCACCCAGCTGCCCCATCACTGCACCCAGCTACATCACTGCACCCAGCTGCCCCATCACTGCACCCATCTACAACATCACTGCACCCAGCTACCCCATCACTGCACCCAGCTGCCCCATCACTGCACCCAGCTACATCACTGCACCCAGCTACCCCATCACTGCACCCAGCTACCCCATCACTGCACCCAGCTGCTCCATCACTGCACCCAGCTACTCCATCACTGCACCCAGCTACAACATCACTGCACCCAGCTACCCCATCACTGCACCCAGCTGCTCCATCACTGCACCCAGCAACTCCATCACTGCACCCAGCTACCCCATCACTGCACCCAGCTACCCCATCACTGCACCCAGCAACAACAACACTGCACCCAGCTGCTCAATCATTGCATCCAGCTACTCCATCACTGCATCCAGCTACTCCATCACTGCACCCAGCTACTCCATCCAGATACTCCATCACTGGACCCAGGTACTCCTTCACTGCATCCAGCTACTTAATCAGTGCAATATTATATCCATCACTGCACCCAGCTACTCCATCACTGCACCCAGCTACCCCATCACTGCATTTATCTACTCCATCACTGCACCCAGCTACTCCATCACTGCACCCAGCTACTCCATCCAGATACTCCATCCAGATACTCTATCACTGCACCCAGCTACTCCATCACTGCATCCAGCTACTTAATCAGTGCAACATTATCTCCATCACTGCACCCAGCTACTCCATCACTGCATTCATCTACTCCATCACTGCAGCCAGCTACTCCATCACTGCAGCCAGCTAGCCATCACTGCACCCAGCTACTCCATCACTGCACCCAGCTACTCCATCCAGATACTCCATCCAAATACTCTATCACTGCATCCAGTTACTCCATCATTGCACCCAGCTACTCCATCACTGCATCCAGTTACTCCATCATTGCACCCAGCTACTCCATCACTGCATCCAGTTACTCCATCCAGTTACATCATCACTGCATCCTTATCTCCATCACTGCATCAAGTAACTCCATCACTGCATCCTTATATCCAACACTGCATCCAGTTTCTACATCACTGCATCCTTATCCCCATCACTGCATCCAGTTACTCCATCACGGCATCCTTATCTCCATCACTGCACCCAGCTACTCCATCACTGCATCCAGTTACTCTATCCAGTTACTTCATCACTACATCCTTATCTCCATCACTGCATCAAGTAACTCCATCACTGCATCCACTTACTCCATTCTTATATCCAATATTGCATCCAGTTTCTACATCACTGCATCCTTATCCCCATCACTGCATCAGTATCTCCATCACTGCAACCTTAATTGCATCACTCTATCCAGTTACTCCATCACTGCATCCTTATAGCCACTACTGCATCCTCATCTCCATCACTGCACCATGATCTCCATAACTGCATTCCTATCTTTCACTGCATCCAGTTACTCCATCTGTAGCTATTTAATGCTTATCACCTTCACTGCATGTGGTTTCAGTAGCATTCGCTGCACTTACTGCATCCTCATTAACAGCCACTGCATTCATTTATTGCATTTTTATCTTTACTGTCACTGAATCTTCATCTCCATCACTGCATCCAGTTAATGCATCTTTGTCTGTAGTTGCTGCAGTTTTATCTGAATTATCACTGCATCTATATCTTCATCACTGCATGCAGTAATAACATCGTTATCTGTAATCCCAGCTCCCCTAGTTTCTGTGCATTCACTGTCACTGCAGTCACCTCTCCAGTCACTGCATACTTCTCTGTCACTTAATTTACCTCTCCAATCACTGCATGTATATTAGTTACTGCTGAACCTTCAATATTCAAGATTTCCCTCTCTCTTCTGCAGTGAATGCCTCCCCCAGGTCACTGCAGTCTTCTATATGGTCTAGGTCCCCACCTCTGCACCCTTATCTGAGATTTTCTGCATTTCAGCTCATCCATCCCATAAACTGGCCCTGACTGTACTGTATGCAGCAGCTCCTGGCAGACACTGCACCCTCACTGCTCTCCTTGGAGGCTGCATCCTCCATCTGGACCACCTGCAGGCAGAGCCTTTATCCTCACATACCGCAGTCCTGTCTGTAATCAGCTCCTCCGTCATTTGCAGCAATGTTGTTACTGGCACAACCCACAGCACAGCAACTGTGAAACATGCTGCCATTGGTAATAGTATGAATCAGGCCCAATTTGGCAGCATTACCAGTCTTGTGTTGTCTGATATTTCTGTGACTGTGGATTTTTATTGACTGAACTGGCACAAACTGCCTAGACCAGAAGGGGTTTTCTGCCTCTGGATGTAAACAATTCACTGACAGCAAACTCAGACCTTCAAAACCATCACAATGAATGCACGTGTACCTGGCATTAGTCCTATATAAACATCAATAAATATGCACTGATTCATTATATAATATATGATGCACAGCTCCGAATCCCGAATCATTTACATAGCATTTGTCTGACTGCAATATCCACAATGGTGGGGCTAGTTGTACATGGGGCTCCCCCTAGTGGTGGCTGCAGACAGAATCTCATCATATATCTCTGTATACAGGGAGCTCCCCCTAGTGGTGGCTGCAGACAGAATCTTATCATGTATCTCTGTATACAGGGAGCTCCCCCTTGAGGTGGCTGAAGACAGAATCTCATCATATATCTCTGTATACAGGGAGCTCCCCCTAGTGGTGGCTGCAGACAGAATATTATCATGTATCTCTGTATACAGGGAGTTCCCCCTAGTGGTGGCTGCAGACAGAATATTATCATGTATCTATGTATACAGGGAGCTCCCTCTAGTGGTGGCTGCAGACAGAATCTTATCATGTATCTCTGTATACAGGGAGCTCCCCCTAGTGGTGGCTGCAGACATAATCTTATCATATATCTCTGTATACAGGGAGCTCCCCCTAGTGGTGGCTGCAGACAGAATCTTATCATGTATCTCTGTATACAGGGTGCTCCCCCTAGTGTTGGCTGCAGACAGAATCTTATCATGTATCTCTGTATACAGGGAGCTCCCCCTAGTGGTGTCTGCAGACAGAATATTATCATGTATCTCTGTATACAGGGAGGTCCCCCTAGTGGTGGCTGCAGACAGAATCTTATCATGTATCTCTGTATACAGGGAGCTCCCCCTAGTGGTGTCTGCAGACAGAATATTATCATGTATCTCTGTATACAGGGAGGTCCCCCTAGTGGTGGCTGCAGACAGAATCTTATCATGTATCTCTGTATACAGGGTGCTCCCCCTAGTGGTGGCTGCAGACAGAATCTTATCATGTATCTCTGTATACAGGGAGCTCCTCCTAGTGGTGGCTACCACAGAATCTTACCATGTATCTCTGTATAGTGGGAGCTCCTAATAATGGTGGCTGCAGATAGCATTATTTTATGTATCTATATGGCTGTTTGGAGAGAAGAGATGCAGATCTGAAGCTCTGACCTCTGAAAATTATACAATTATTTTCTTAAGAGCAGTGAAATTAGGACATGTGGATGAAAGTGGATAGATCTTATCATATTGGTGGTGAACATGGCGCAGGGAGTGTATATTGGTACTGTGTGTTACGTGTTGCTGTTCCGCTATTTGAGCGGATGGTGCTCGTCTGTGTGATCCAAGCTGTTTATTTTGGACACTTGGTGAGTGCAGGATTTCACTGGCATACGTTGAGCGTAAAGTGGAATTTACAGCGGAGCCAGTGAATGAGCCGAGACGCATCCAAAGGTTGCAGATGTTTCCTGGGGTTTGGGAATTTAGGACGGGCCTGGAGACGGATTGGAGTGAGTGAAGCAGCGTTATTGGCTGTATACCGAGAACATGGAGAGAAGCAGAATAATCTGGGGTAATAAGTGCAACTGGGTCCCTGGAGGGGTGACGGGACTGTGAATGTCCACAAAAATAGGAATATGACGTAGACTAACACTATGCACCTGTACGCCTGCTGAGCCAGTGTATCTAAATCATAATCTGTGATACTGTCTCCCATCTGTGTATCTCATTTTATCAGATGTCCTACTGTCTGCTAAGCCTGTGTATCTAAGCCTTATATGTGTGAGTGTGTCTGGTGAGGAAGTGTATATTATCCTGTTGTGTGATGCTTTCTGCTGAGCTGCTGTATCTAAACTTATCATATGAGATATTGTCTGCTGAGCTGTGTATCTAATCCTGTCATGTGTGATACTGTCTGCTGAGCTGTGTATCTAATCCTATCATATGTGATACTGTATTCTGTATATACTCATGTTATGTATGATACGGTCTCCTGAGCTGTGAATCTAATTTTATAGTGTATGATGCCATCTGCTGTATCTAATCCTTTCATGAGTGCTACAGTCTGCTGAGTTGTGTATCTAATATTATCATGTGCTATGCTGCCTGTTATATCTAATCCTGTCATGTGTGATATTGTCTGCTATTCTGTGTATCTAATCCCATCATGTGTGATATTGTTAGCTGAGTTGTGCATCTAATCTCGTCATGTGTGATACTGTCTGCTGAGCTGTGTATCTAATCCCATCATGTGTGATAATGTCTGCTGAGCTGTGCATCTAATCCCGTCATGTGTGATACTGTCTGCTGAACTGTGCATCTAATCCGATCATGTGTAATACTTTCTGCTGAGCTGTGTATCTAATCCTATCATGGTGATACTATCTGCTGAGTTGTGCATCTAATCCCATCATGTGTGATACTGTCTGCTGAGCTGTGCATCTAATCCTGTCATTTGTGATACTGTCTGCTGAGCTGTGTATCTAATCCTGTCATGTGTAATACTTTCTGCTGAGCTGTGTATCTAATCCTATCATGGTGATACTGTCTGCTGAGTTGTGCATCTTATCCCGTCATGTGTGATACTGTCTGCTGAGCTGTGCATCTAATCCTGTCATGTGTGATACTGTCTGCTGAGCTGTGTATCTAATCCTGTCATGTGTGATACTGTCTGCTGAGCTGTGTATCTAGTCCCGTCATGTGTGATACTGTCTGCTGAGCTGTGTATCTAATCCTGGTATATGTGATACTGTCTGCTAAGCTGTGTATCTAATCCTGGTATATGTGATACTGTCTGCTGAGCTGTGTATCTAATCTATCATGTGTGATACTCTCTGCTGAGCTGTGTATCTAATCCTGTCATGTGTGATACTGTCTGCTGAGCTGTGTATCTAGTCCCGTCATGTGTGATATTGTCTGCTGAGCTGTGTATCTAGTCCCGTCATGTGTGATACTGTCTGCTGAGCTGTGCATCTAATCCTGTCATGTGTGATACTGTCTGCTGAGCTGTGTATCTAGTCCCGTCATGTGTGATACTGTCTGCTGAGCTGTGTATCTAATCCTGGTATATGTGATACTGTCTGCTAAGCTGTGTATCTAATCCTGGTATATGTGATACTGTCTGCTGAGCTGTGTATCTAATCTATCATGTGTGATACTCTCTGCTGAGCTGTGTATCTAATCCTGTCATGTGTGCTACAGCCTGGAAGACCCCAGTAGCATTACAGCCCCCATCATGCTCATCCTCATTGTCAGACTTCCCAGGAAGTTTGCTGTCAGTGAATTGACTCATGATTGAGTTTTGTTGTTTCCTCATTTTGATGCTAAATGACGCAGTGTGTGGTGAGAAAGCAATGCTGGGAACAGCGACACAAAGTGCTCATTCTGTTCTTGTGCCGGGGCGGCCTCTTCCCCGGCGCGGCTCAGCCAGGCCCGCAATAATAAGTCATTGAAGCAACAGACAAGGGACTGGGGATGAATGCTAATGTCATGGCTCGGGAGAGGGGAGACGACGCAGGGGCCAGGACCAGATCTCTGCGCCGTGCTCCCCTATAGCCGGATGTAGGAAGGCATCCATCTATGGGGGGATATGTAAAGGGGATATAACTAGCTCATAAAGTGATGGTATATCACTAATAAATTGGTGAAGGACCTCCACCGAGCCTGAAATTAAAGGGGCTGCAGTATAAGTCACGTAAAAATAGGACGTAATTTTACTACCCGCGGTCGTGAAGGGGTTAAAGCTGCATTTACCGTTTTTCCCTGCACAGCAGCGCTCCGGCCACCCGCAGTGCAGAGAACTGCAGCATAGCTTCATGTAAGGGAAGGTCTGACCCCGACTAATCATAAGCAGGTGGCGGATTCCAGTGATTAAACCCCTATCGTCACTGTATAATGAAAAGTTCTGCAACTTTCTAATATACTTTGTGTAACATTCCAGTATCTCTGCTTGCTGTCATATGAGGCACACTGAGTTTGTCACAATTGCACTCAGTTTTGGGCAATCATGGACTACAGCCTGATTTTGTCAGTTTCCTCCTCCACGGTTCATACAACTCCTTCTCCATGGCCGGACCCCGGCTGTGAGCCCATTACGTAATCTCTTTGAGGGTCAGTGCCCCCTGATGTGGGGTCTGCAGCCAGCTCCCCCTTTGTCTGGCGGCCCCTGTCACTACATCTCTTCTTTTCATTAAGACTTTCCCTTTCCTTCAGCTTCAAGCCATGAAGAGGTATTGTCCTCTGAGAGTGACTGAGGGTAGAAACATCAGAGCAAGTGAATTTAAAGGGGAAGTCCACCTCCAGATCAAATAAATTCATTTTCCAGACCAGTCCCCGTTTCCGTTATTGCTCACATCAGCCAATCAGATTTCAGCTTTTATTTTATTTTTTTTTAGCGCCTGGTATAACACAAGCTGGTTGGTTGCTAAAAGCGAAGTGGAATCTTCTACAGTCTGAGGTCTGAATTAACTGATCCAGGAGCCGAATTATATAGGAACCTGGTCTGAATTAACTTAGAAGCCTGATCTGGCGTTCGTAATATATATAGGGGCTTGGTCTGGGGTCTGAAGTCATTAAGGGGCCAAGTCTGAGGTCTGAATTAACTTAGAAGCCTGATCTGGCGGTCACATTATATAGGGGCCTGGTCTGGGGTCTGAATTCATTAAGGGACCTGGTGTGGGGTCTGAATTCATTAAGGGGCCTGGCCTGGGGTCTGAATTAACTGAGAAGCCTGATTTGGAGGATGTATTATATAGGGGCCTGGTCTGGGGTCTGAATTCATTAAAGGGCCTGATCTGGGGTCTGAATTAACTGGGAAGCCTGATTTGGAGGATGTATTATATAGGGGCCTGATCTGGTGTCTGAATTCATTAAGGGGCCTGGTCTGAGGGTCTGAGTTCATTAAGGGGCCTGGTCTGGGGGTCTGAATTCATTAAGGGAACTGGTCTGGGGGTCTGAATTCATTAAGGGACCTGGTCTGGGGGGTCTGAATTAATTAAGGGGCCTGCTCTGTGGTCTATTCATTTAACGTTGTGGACTGAGGTGTGAATTAGAGCAGTTGTACTAAGGACATTCAATATTGATATGATAGTGGAAAACGTATTCCCTGGAGGACAACTTTTCATTTCAGGAACTGATTTTGAAAATGGGGTTTTACAATGTCCAGTATAAATGGGGCGGTGGTCCTGATTTCTATTAATTGTCTAAGGGACTGGCATAAACAGCCAAGTCACATTGTTGGGATCAGTTGTGGTCCTAACATTCGGTTCCTCTGAGCAATCAATAATTGATTCCGTCTCCCATTGCTATGGTATAACATATACTTGGTACAACACCCTTAATTTAGGAGTCTGGGTTTGTTTAGCTGTGTGGACTGATGTCAGAACTTAAATTTGGGTGTAAATTAATTTATGGGCCTGGTCTGGGGTCTGAATTAATTCATGGGCCTGGTCTGGGGTCTGAATTCATTTATGGGCCTGGTCTGGGGTATGATTTAATTTATGGGCCTGGTCTGGGGTCTGAATTAATTTATGGGCCTGGTCTGGGGTCTGAATTAATTTATGGGTCTGGTCTGGGGTCTGAATTAATTTATGGGTCTGGTTTGTGGAGTCTGAATTAATTTATGGATAGGTCAGGGTGGTAGTGGTGTGGGGTGTGGAGTTTTTTTTGTGGAACAGCCCAGGACCTAATCTGAAACTGCTGACAACCCCGTTATGGTCTGCACTGGCAGTATATATGGTTGTCACCCAGACTTTGCAGGATAACGGATAAGATTATATTACAGCTGGTCCGATAAAGACTGAAGATCTCGGAAGATGAGGATGTGGCGGGCACCTGCTTCATATCCATCCCACTGAGCTTGCCCCCCACCCTACACTTCTCCCGCTGCCCCCTCCTCACACTCGCCCCTCATTGATATGCCTTCGGGGCATGGCAGGGGCCTGGGAAGTTGTGATTGTGCAGAATTGAGCACATAGTGTCCCTATTGTCCGGAAGCAGCAGTAATTCAGAGCGACTCCTGCTCCCCCCCCCCCCCCCCCCCCCGCCGCTCACCCCCATTATAACTGGGCATTCAGATGAATCGGAGTCCCATGGGGTGGGGTGGGGGGGATAAGCCTTTTCTGCATCGGGAATCATTCAAGTGTTAGAATCTCCTTTCCTCCCAGCAGCTGAGATGCTCTGTAGTATCAGGGAGTGTGATGGAGTTTTGTAGGGGGGCTGCGTACACGGCCACTACGTAATTAAACAAAGCCTCCCTCCGCTGTTTAGAAATCTTAAAGGGGCCAGTCAGGGAAGTAGAGCATACTTAGTTACATAGGTTGAAAAAAGACCTAGGTCCATCTAGTGCACCCTTCCTCCACCAGTTCTACATTTGGTCACTAAGTCACTTATAACCGACAATGTTGTGTAGTGAGGAAATCATCCAGCCCTGATATAAAAGCTGTTATAGTATCTGCCATTACTACCTCTTGTGGTAGGGTATTCCACAGTCTGACTGCTCTAACTGTAAAGAACCCTTTCCTATTTAGGTGTCGGAATCGCTTTTCTTCCACTCGCAGTGAGTGTCCCCTGGTCCTTAGTACTGTCTTTGGAAGGAATAAGTCATGTGCCAGTCCTTTATATTGACCACACATGGATTTATACATATAAATGAGATCTCCTCTGAGACATTTTTTCTAAGCTAAACATATCTAACTTTTTCCACCTCTCATCATACAGGAGGCCTCCATTCCTTGTAATAGTCTAGTTGCCGCCTTTGAACTGGCTCTAACTTCTGAATGTCCTTTTTAAAATGTGGAGCCCAAAACTGGATCCCATATTCCAGATGTGGCCTTACAAGTGATTTATAGAGGGGGTAACAATACGTTGGGATCACGGGATCTAATCTCTCTTTTTATACACCCTAAAATCTTGTTTGCTTTAGCAGCTGCTGCCTGACATTGAGTGCTGCTGCTCAGCTTATTTGTAATGAGAATACCCAAGTCCTTCTCCTGTTCTGTAGTCCCGAGCTTACTTCCATTTAATGTATACGCAGCTATAGGATTACTCCGTCCTAGGTGCATTACTTTACATTTATCAACATTAAATCTCATTTGCCAAGTATCTGCCCATTCTGACATCTTTTTGTAATATTGTACTATCAAGGTCAGTTTTTGATATCCTACATAGTTTGGTGTCATCAGCAAAGACTGACACTGTACTATCAATCCCATCCACAAGGTCATTAATAAAGAGATTAAAAAGAATCCCTCCTAGCACAGATCCCTGCGGCCCCCACTGCTGACTATGGCCCATTTAGAGAATGTTCCATTTATGACTATTCTTTGTTTCCTATCTTTAAATCCTTGTATAATGGAAAGCTCTGAAACTTTCTAATATCCTAGATGTTTCAGTCCATCACCATTATCAAGATCTCTGCTTGCTGTGAGTGAAGTCGTAATATTCATTGTTCCCATAGCGGAAAACTGATTCTCTAACTAGATTCTCTGTGAGCTGAAAAGTGGCACAAATTTCGTACCCTGGATTTATCTACACTGATATATTGTAACTAGTGATGATCGGGCACTACCATGCTCAGGTACTCGAAGATTTTCCCAGAAAAATGCTTGAGTTTCCCATTGACTTCAATTATACTTGTGTGCTGAAGTCACGCCCATCCGAGCATCCAACTGCTAGTTACGAGTATCGAGCATGCTAGTGTACGCTCATCACTAGTTACGATTACAGAGCACCCGAGCATGGTAGTGCCCGCTCATCACTAGGTACGATTACAGAGCATCCGAGCATGGTAGTGCCCGCTCATCACTAGTTACGAGTACTGAGCACCCGAGCATGGTAGTGCCCGCTCATCACTAGTTACGATTACAGAGCACCCGAGCATGGTAGTGCCCGCTCATCACTAGTTCCGATTACAGAGCACCCGAGCATGGTAGTGCCCGCTCATCACTAGTTCCGAGTACCGAGCACCCGAGCATGGAAGTGCCCGCTCATCACTAGTTACGATTACAGAGCACCCGAGCATGGTAGTGCCCACTCATCACTAGTTACGATTACAGAGCACCCGAGCATGGTAGTGCCCGCTCATCACTAGTTACGATTACAGAGCACCCGAGCATGGTAGTGCCCACTCATCACTAGTTACGATTACAGAGCACCCGAGCATGGTAGTGCCCGCTCATCACTAGTTCGGAGTACCGAGCACCCGAGCATGGTAGTGCCTGCTCACCACTAGTTCCGAGTACCGAGCACCCGAGCATGGTAGTGCTCGCTCATCACTAGTTACGAGTACTGAGCACCCGAGCATGGTAGTTGCCCGCTCATCACTAGTTACAAGTACCAAGCACCCGAGCATGATGGTGCCCGCTCATCACTAGTTACGAGTACCGAGCACCCGAGCATGGTAGTGCCCGCTCATCACTAGTTACGAGTACCAAGCACCCGAGCATGGTAGTGCCCGCTCATCACTAGTTACGAGTACCAAGCACCTGAGCATGGTAGTGCCCACTCATCACTAGTTACAAGTATCGAGCACCTGAGCATGGTAGTGCCCGCTCATCACTAGTTACAAGTATCGAGCACCTGAGCATGGTAGTGCCCGCTCATCACTAGTTACAAGTATCGAGCACCTGAGCATGGTAGTGCCCACTCATCACTACTTACGAGTACCGAGCACCTGAGCATGGTAGTGCCCGCTCATCACTACTTACGAGTACCGAGCACCTGAGCATGGTAGTGCCTGCTCATCACTAGTTACGAGTATCGAGCACCTGAGCATGGTAGTGCCCGCTCATCACTAGTTACGAGTATCGAGCACCTGAGCATGGTAGTGCCCGCTCATCACTAGTTACGAGTATCGAGCACCTGAGCATGGTAGTGCCCGCTCATCACTAGTTACGAGTATTGAGCACCTGAGCATGGTAGTGCCCGCTCATCACTAGTTACGAGTATCGAGCACCTGAGCATGGTAGTGCCCGCTCATCACTAGTTACGAGTATTGAGCACCTGAGCATGGTAGTGCCCGCTCATCACTAGTTACGAGTATCGAGCACCTGAGCATGGTAGTGCCCGCTCATCACTAGTTACGAGTATCGAGCACCTGAGCATGGTAGTGCCCGCTCATCACTAGTTATGAGCATCGAGCACCTGAGCATGGTAGTGCTCGCTCATGATTAATTGTAACAAATCTTAGCTGTTACTGATTAGCAAATAACATAGCTAATGCATTAGATAAGGGGTCAGGAACCTTTTTGGCTGAGAGAGCCATGAACGCCACATATTTTAAAATGTAATTCTGTGACAGCCATACAATATGTTTAAAACTAAATACAAGTAGATGTGTACATTTTATGTAAGACCAACACTTTTAAAAGTACAATAAGTCTCTGAATTCTGTTTAATAACGTTATGCTGTTGCTAACCAATGATAAATAAAGTACTTCTTACCATTGATGTGCCTCTTATATTAACTCACCAGGGTGGAGCGGCAGTGGTGGAGCGGCTGAGAAGGTCCCAGGAGGCAGGGTAGGCGATGCTGCGGGCACGGAGGAGGAGGTGTCATGGCTCAAGAGGGTCAGTGTGCGGAGGGTCGGCGATACTGCTGCAGGCTTGTGGGGTGTCACAGCGGCGGGTGCCATTGATCTGCTGGCGGTCTCGGAAGAGGGAGTGTCATGGCCCAGTGTGCGGAAGTGGAGGGTCAGTGATACTGCGGGCTCGTGGGGTGTGTGGTGGCGGCGAAGACCATTGATCTGCCGGCGGGCTGCTTTGAATCTCCCAAATTTGAGGAGATCGACATCAAGAAAATGGCCGCTGCATGAGCGCAGATCAACGCGATGGACTTCAAGAAAATGGCCACTGAGTCTTATCTGCTCACGCGCCGCCTCCGCTGCCATTTGCTTGAAGTTAATCTCATCAACTGTAGGGGATTCAAGGCTGCCTGCCTGCAGCCCGCAGTCCACCGGCAGATCAATGGTGCTCACCGCCGCTTGTCAGCTGCAGCCATCAAAAGAGCCACATCTGGCTCGCGAGCCATAGGTTGCCGACCCCTGCATTAGGTGATAAGAACGACTTTACAATGACTGTATCTGGGGTGTATCTACAGGGGTGCAAAGGCCAAGGTGTAATGGGCAAATTACACAAAGCCATAACCATCATATAATGGTTGGGACACTCGGCCTCCTTGTGGCCACTGCAGGCATTACAACATTTTGTCAATAGGTGACTATTCTCAAAACTGAAAGTTACTCCCTATCTATAGGATAGGACTAAAGGCTACTTTACACACTGCGATATCGGTCCCGATATCGCTAGTGTGGGTAGCCGCCCCCATCTGTTGCGCGACACGGGCAAATCGCTGCCCGTGCCGCACAACATCGCCCAGACCCGTCACACATACATACCTGTCCGGCGACGTCGCTGTGACGGGCGAACCGCCTCCTTTCTAAGGGGGCGGTCCGTGCGGCGTCACAGCGACGTCACTGAACCGCCGCCCAATAGCAGCGGAGGGGTGGAGCTGAGCGGGACGTAACATCCCGCCCACCTCCTTCCTTCCTCATAGCGGCCGGGAGGCAGGTAAGGGGAGCTTCCTCGTTCCTGCGGCGTCACACGCAGCGATGTGTGCTGCCGCAGGAACGAGGAACAACCTCGTTACTGCAGCAGTAACGAGATTTGAGAATGGACCCCCGTGTCGCCGATTAGCTATTTTGCACGTTTTTGCAACGATGCAAAATCGCTTATCGGTGTCACACGCAACGGCATCGCTAATGCGGCCGGATGTGCGTCACGAATTCCGTGACCCCAACGACTCCGCATTAGCGATGTCGCAGCGTGTAAAGCCCGCTTTAGTTATCGCTGGGGTCCAACCAATAGGACTCCCTGCAACAGGAAGTGGCCTCTTTAAAAGGGACTCTGTCTGCAGGTGTCTGCAATGTAATCTGAAGACAAGAGTTAAAACAGAGCATCTCTTATCTCAGTCTTCTTTTAGTTACCTGTAAAGTTACAATATACAAGAAGCCATATTAGTGGTTCCAGTATTTTTGTAGTTTCACCTGTAATGTTAGTTTAAGTCTCTTATCTTTATCATTAGTGGATCTCAGCAGCACATGAATTGTAGTCTGACTCTGCTTCTTCTGTCTATGGAAATGTACACTGAAATCCTGGTGTGGGCGAGGACAGCTCTTCCAGCTCTGATACATACAAAACAATAAAATCTTTCACTGTGTCAGAATGACTGCACACACTAATCTAAGGGATACATCGTTGAACTTAGGGCCTCTTTGCCTACATCATGCTGCTTTCAGATGAAGTAGGAAAAACCTACTGACAGATTCCCTTTAAGGAGGAACAAAAAAAAAAAAAAAGAAACAGGAAAAAGAGAAATGCTAAAGGAGGAGGGAAATTAAATTGCTGATAGGGGGAGGAGCTGAGCAGGAGGTGCTGCAGAAGGAGCGGGCTAGCGGCTCTGACAATAGAGAAGGAGGTGCTGGAGCTCTAAAAGGAGTTTGTCTGACGATGTTTTAAGTTCTTCGTAAGACTCCACTATAACAGGACAGAAGAACGGAAAGTCGAAAAATTGGTGTGAAGCCACACCCAGCAAAGAGCAGATGATTGACCTTGAGAGATGGAAATGTTTAATAGACGGCAATCACTGTGAGCAAAGATAAATTTCAGTGCGTGTGAACTTTTACAAGCAACGTGTAGCTGTCTGAGATTTATCCATGGAGGAGAAAAAAAAAAAAAAAAGAGGAGAGAATTTGATGCAAAAGTCAATAATAAAAGGTACAAAATGGAATAAAAACCGTCTACAGCTGAACGCTCTCCAAAGTTAGTCCACCCAAAGTCGGATCTCTGGTGCAATATGAAGCTCCTGGGGCCCTATATAAAATCCACTGCTTTCTGCAGTGCCAGGGCTTGGATAACACTGCGACCATCACCCCTCTGTAAGGCTATGTGCCCACGGGACCTTGTACCTGCGGATATATCCGCAGGAATGGTCGCAGGTTTCCCACAGCAGCTCCCGGAATCCGCAGCTATCCATTTCTGCGGGATTCAAGCGAAATATCTGAGGAAATCCTGCGGACATTCATGCAACTTACCTGCGGAAGTCCCGCCCTCTATCTCCATAGTGGAGAGGCAGGAATTCCGCAGGTATTTCCGCAGGAATAATTGACATGTAGTTATGTGCGGCTGTGGGACATCCGCAGCATATTCTGCAGCCGCAAATACCGCAGCATTGACACACACTCCCCATAGGATAACATGGGGAGTGTCTGTACTTGCTAAAACCTGCGGATTTATTTGGAAAATCCAGATAAATCCGCAGGTTTTCCGAGGCAAAATCCGCAGGTACAAGCTCCCGTGGGTACATAGCCTCAGTGTCACTACTTTGTATAAAAAAAAATGGAGATGGAAGGAAACTTTACACAGTAATGGGATATCGGAGAGTTCTCCAAAGAGGAGGCCTAGTGCAGGGAAGAGGGGAGCAGGCCCCAGTTCTGGTATGGACTGTACCTGAGCGGATCCAGCCTGTCGTTACGAAACACATCTGCTCCCCATCTGCTCACTTTTACGACCTTTCGAGGTGAATGTTACCCTCATGTTTTCACCGACCGACCCGTTGCGGATGTAGGAATGTGGCCTGAAAAGTAGCACATACAGGACTGTATACTGCACACATACACGTCTATAAGAATGGCGGTGCCGAGCCCACAGAGGATTGTCTAGACTGGATACAATTGTAACAAACTCACAGTTATAAAGCCCGCTTTACACGCTTCAATATATCTCACAATCCGTCGTCGGGGTCAAGTTGTAAGTGACGCACATCCGGCATCGTTCGTGAAGTATTTGCATGTGACACCTACGTGCGATCAAGATTGAACGCAAATACGGTGATCGCATACACGTCGTTTATTCCTCATACATTGGACGTTTTGTTGTACGAACCTAGTCAATTGAAACGTGTGACATCCCTCATACGATTTTGATGTCTGATGCTATGTGCGCAGGTGTGCGCTCTGCACCGCAGCTTAAAAAAGGTCCGCTTCAGAGCGCAGCTGAAAAGCTGCGTTCTGAAGCGCCTCACAATGTCTGTCATTCACTAATCTCTGTCAGTCGGTCACTATCTCTGTCCCTCTCTCTCTGTCCATGTCAGTCTATCCCTCTTACCCTCTCTCTCATACTCACCGATCCCCGATCACCGGCGCGGCGCTGCACGGCATTCACACTGCTCCGGTGGCTTTTACTATTTTGAAAAAGCCGGCCGCTCATTAAACAATCTCGTATTCCCTGCTTTCCCCGCCCACCGGCGCCTATGATTGGTTACAGTGAGACACGCCCCCACGCTGAGTGACAGCTGTCTCACTGCACCCAATCACAGCAGCCGGTGGGCGTGTGTCTATACTGTGCAGTGAAATAAATAATTAAATAATTTTAAAAAAACGGCATGCGGCCCCCCGAATTTTAAAACCAGCCAGATAAAGCCATACGGCTGAAAGCTGGTATTCTCAGGATGAGGAGCTCCACGTTATGGGGAGCCCCCCAGCCTAACAATATCAGCCAGCAGCCGCCCAGAATTGCCGCATATATTAGATGCGACAGTTCTGGGACTGTACCCGGCTCTTCCCGATTTGCCCTGGTGCGTTGGCAATCGGGGTAATAAGGAGTTATTGGCAGCCCATAGCTGCCAATAACTCCTAGATTAATCATGTCAGGCGTCTCCCCGAGATACCTTCCATGATTAATCTGTAAGTGACAGTAAATAAACACATACACCCGAAAAAATCCTTTATTAGAAATAAAAAACACAAACATATACCCTCGTTCACCACTTTAATAAGCCTGAAAAAGCCCTCCATGTCCGGCGTAATCCAGGATGGTCCAGCGTCGCTTTCAGCTCTGCTGCATGAAGGTGACCGGAGCTGAAGAATACACCGCCGCTCCTGTCAGCTGTCAGGCAAACAATGAATGCAAGAATATAGATCTGCATTACTGCTTTAGGAAATATTGACAGATTTAGTATACAAACACGGCCATTTCTATATCTGCCCAGTAGCCACGTCAAGGCATACCTTAAGCAGTAATGCATATCTATATTCTTGCATTTATTGTTTGTATGATTCAGCATTTCAGAGTGCAACTGTCTTTTTTTTATTATTATTTTATGTCATGTTCAGTTTTGCACCTGTTCAGACTTCATTTTGGGAGTGCCATCATTCTTTTTGTTTACTTTAATTTTTGACATTGTTGGCGGTCAGATGTTACGTTAAGGTCTACAGTGCAGTATAAAAATATATATACAATGGAGCACGTCTATGAACGGCCTTGCACCATTGTACTGGTGTTAAAATGTCATTTTGATGTAAACCAGGCTTTTTGCCTCTTTTCTACCACTCTCACCATTTTTCTGACAACAGGGTGGGACTTAGCAGGAGGGGAGAGCCTCCATTGGCTGACGGATTTACCATGATTTACGCTAGAAACTGGTGCAATGTATAACAGGAATGTGCGCCAACTCAGATTTCTAAAGAGGGTTGCGCCTTTTAATCTCAGGTGCTTGGGGCGATCGGACCCCCACAATATGACACTAGGGAGTTAGCAACATTAAAAGTGGTTGCTATGGAGGCGAATAATTCAGCACATACCAGATGACCCATGTAAGCTAATATCCCAATTTTACCCCCTACGACACGCGGTGTCCGCCGCGGTCATTAGTGGTCTCCGCATTCCTTCCATTACTGTCTCCCCCCTTCCCGTGTTCGATGACGGCCGTAGTCTTCTCCCAGCGACATCTGGAATAATGGCGGCATTGTCACCCCTGCTCATTACCACATTCCAGCTGGGTGGTTAAAGAAAACCATCGTCACGCAGAGGGTCTCTCATCCCACACAAATGTCTGTCATGTAATGTGATGCGCTGTGATGGGGCGGCCATTGTTGCAAGGAATGAAATGGATAAATAAGAAGAGCGACCCCATTCATGGGGGGTTCGCCATGCAAAATACAGGCCTTGTGACCCATGGCGACCAATCAGGGTTCAGCTTTCATTTTCTAAACTGTGGTGAA
Organism: Anomaloglossus baeobatrachus; assembly: GCF_048569485.1. Taxonomy (NCBI): domain Eukaryota; kingdom Metazoa; phylum Chordata; class Amphibia; order Anura; family Aromobatidae; genus Anomaloglossus; species Anomaloglossus baeobatrachus. The sequence continues at coordinate 48,048,937 of NC_134360.1, read as the reverse complement.
AGGAAGTCTTCTAACTCGTCGCTAAGGGCAACAAGCTCATGGTAGACATCTTGGACCCCAGAAGCCCAGGATGTAGTCACGGATTTAAGACACTCTCAATGAACCCGAGTGTCTCCAGTTTTAGAGAGAAAACAGAGAACAATAGCACATGGCAAAATAATATTAATAAAAAGTCTCTCAAAGTACGAAGGTCTCCATCTTTACTAGCTGTAATGGTAGAATAAGCTGCCAGCTTTTGGGGTTGACCCCATTCACCACCTCAAAACATGGCCGCCTGCTGCAAGCCGCAAAAACATAGCAAACGAGTTATTTATGAGACAAAGAGTGACAACTGACAACCTCGCGGCTCAGATAGTGTTCAAAATGGTTGTCACTTCCCTTCCCGAATCCAGCATTATATTCAATAGGACTCCATAGTAGTCACCCAGTTATTTTATATTGTTGCTAGGCAACAGTTTAGAAATACTTCAAGGGATACTCCACCACAGACAGGCTAGGCCATGAATGTCTGATACATGAGGGTCCCGCATATTTCAGGACTAAGGGTCTTATGGCTGTGCATGCGTGATGTTTCTGCGTTTTTTAACCGCTATACAAGTGACTGAAGAAATATGTGCAAGATGTCTGACACGGGACAACGCCGATCAGTGAAGACAGCGTTAATTCGTGGTGTCTGAGGGCCGTGCAGCTCGTGACAACCTCTCAGTATTCAGCCGGGATTAAGGCATTGTGGAAACTCTACGCCGATGTCTGGAAGCTGCGGGAAGCGTCGGCCGCACTTAATCACCATAGCAACTGTAAGATGCTTCAAAAAGCCAGAAATCGTGAGGATTTTACCCTCCTCGCTGCTCTGACCTCCAGCGTCTTTGATTCCTCATTCCTCCATTTCCTTCCCGACCTCCTCCAGTCAACATTCGCTGCCTCCGTCAGGTGTTTTGCTGTTCAACAACCAATATGGCGGCCAAAGGATGAGGCGACACCTGAATGCCCCGTATTGCTTCACAACCAGATAACAAATCTAATCCGGCAGCCATTTTGTGTAGTAGTGTACAAAAACTGCGTATAAAGCTGGGCCATAGGAGTGGTCACATGGCGTCAAACACCAAAATGGCGGCTCTTAATTCTTTTACGCATCACCCTGAACATGACTTCCCGCGCTACTGATAAATCTCCTGCGATATTTGAGGGTGCACACGGTGACATTTCTGGAGATTATACATGTAGATATAATTTTGGTGCCCAACCAACCACATAATACAAAATGGCCGCTTAGGTTTCTAGGGGCGACGTATTGCTCATGGCTGTGATACGGCGCCAATCTTGCTCCTTCTCTTCTTCCTTGCTGACAATTCCTGGAAATATTTACACACCACAAACTGCAAACGTTCCAGCCAAGTCATCGCTGCGAGGATCGTTACACGACGCCAACGTTCCTGCCAATGTGGTGCGACATCAGCAGGATGAGGCACCAGGACAATCAGGGCACGGTACCAGGGTCTCACAGATGTCATAGGAGGAGAAAACACGGAGTCCGAAATCCAGGACTTTCCAGATATGTTTCATTTGTCATTTAACACCTGACAGGTTTAGATACACAGCTCAGAAGACGGTATCAGAGTATAGGATTAGATACACAGCTCAGCGAACTGTACCACGCTGTGTACCTATATCACATGATAGTCTGCTGAGCCATGTATCTAATCATGTGATGTGTGGTAAGGTTTCTCACCTATATATCTAATCCTATACTCTGTGATAGTCTGCTGAGCTGTGTAGCTAATCCTATCACAGAGTATAGGATTAGATATATAGATGAGAAACCTTGCCACACATTATAGGATTAGATACATGGCTCAGCAGAACCTGAAAGGACTGGATACACAGCTCAGCAAACTGTACCACACATGACAAGCTTAGATACATAGCTCAACAGACTGTATCAGAGAATATAAAATTAGATATACAGATCAGAAACCTTACTACACATGATAGGATTAGATACACAACTCAGCAGACAGTATCACACCTGATAGGACTGGATACACAGCTCAGCAAACCGTATCACACATCACATAATTAGATGCACAAGTCAGCACATGGTATCAGACGATAAGATTAGATACACTGTCCCTTTTCCTGGGGATGAGGTCAAAGAAGTGAGAGGGCAGAGGGGGCTGTTGCCCTGGGCCCCGCAATCACATGGTCTCACCCGGAGATACTGCCGCTGTGCGCAGCGCCGCTATAGCTAATTTCCGTGGCAGAGCAGGGAGATACTATCTCCCTGCTCTGCCGCTCTCTATTATATAGCTTGCAGGGCTCTTTAACCTTGAGGTCTCCAGATCAGCAGAGACTCTGATGACCTGTGCGTGTGATGGCGGTAATATTGGTATTGGTCTTTGTGTAGAGACTTATTTTCAGTAACAGCGCGGTCATCTGCTGAGGTTCCCCTATACCTACAATTAGGGTGCACCATCGTAGTTGTAATCAGGGTCACCTGGTTAGGAACCCATTCACTTGGTTGCCCCCCAGCCCTGAGCTCTTCAGCCAGCTACACCTCTGGGTCAGGGTACAGATCCAGGACATTACATTGGCTGCAAGCCTGCAGTGATCTCTCCATGCTGGATTGTAGCCACAATGTAATGACATAGGCGCCACCTGGTGTTCACACCTTTACAAGACAGTAATTGTACAGAATACCGCCACCTGGTGTTCACACATCTACAGGACACAAATTATACAGAACAGCGCCACCTGGTGTTCACACATCTACAGGACACAAATTATACAGAACAGCGCCACATGGTGTTCATACCTGTATAGGACACTAATTGTACAGAACAGCGCCACCTGGTGTTCACACATCTACAGGACACAAATTATACAGAACAGCGCCACCTGGTGTTCACACATCTACAGGACACAAATTATACAGAACAGCGCCACATGGTGTTCATACCTGTATAGGACACTAATTGTACAGAACAGCGCCACCTGGTGTTCACACATCTACAGGACACAAATTATACAGAACAGCGCCACCTGGTGTTCACACATCTACAGGACACAAATTATACAGAACAGCGCCACCTGGTGTTCATACCTGTATAGGACACTAATTGTACAGAACAGCGCCACCTGGTGTTCACACATCTACAGGACACAAATTATACAGAACAGCGCCACCTGGTGTTCACACATCTACAGGACACTAAGTATACAGAACAGCGCCACTTGGTGTTCACACATCTACAGGACACTAAGTATACAGAACGGCGCCACCTGGTGTTCACACATCTACAGGACACTAAGTATACAGAACGGCGCCACCTGGTGTTCACACATCTACAGGACACTAATTATACAGAATACCGCCACCTGGTGTTCACACATCTACAGGACACAAATTATACAGAACAGCGCCACCTGGTGTTCACACATCTACAGGACACTAATTATACAGAACAGCGCCACCTGGTGTTCATACCTGTATAGGACACTAATTGTACAGAACAGCGCCACCTGGTGTTCACACATCTACAGGACACAAATTATACAGAACAGCGCCACCTGGTGTTCACACATCTACAGGACACAAATTATACAGAACAGCGCCACCTGGTGTTCACACATCTACAGGACACAAATTATACAGAACAGTGCCACCTGGTGTTCACACATCTACAGGACACAAATTATACAGAACACCGCCACCTGGTGTTCACACATCTACAGGACACAAATTATACAGAACAGCGCCACCTGGTGTTCACACATCTACAGGACACTAAGTATACAGAACGGCGCCACCTGGTGTTCACACATCTACAGGACACTAATTATACAGAATACCGCCACCTGGTGTTCACACATCTACAGGACACAAATTATACAGAACAGCGCCACCTGGTGTTCACACATCTACAGGACACTAATTATACAGAACAGCGCCACCTGGTGTTCATACCTGTATAGGACACTAATTGTACAGAACAGCGCCACCTGGTGTTCACACATCTACAGGACACAAATTATACAGAACAGCGCCACCTGGTGTTCACACATCTACAGGACACAAATTATACAGAACAGTGCCACCTGGTGTTCACACATCTACAGGACACAAATTATACAGAACACCGCCACCTGGTGTTCACACATCTACAGGACACAAATTATACAGAACAGCGCCACCTGGTGTTCACACATCTACAGGACACTAAGTATACAGAATACCGCCACCTGGTGTTCACACATCTACAGGACACTAATTATACAGAATACCGCCACCTGGTGTTCACACATCTACAGGACACTAATTATACAGAACAGCGCCACCTGGTGTTCACACATCTACAGGACACTAATTATACAGAACAGCGCCACCTGGTGTTCACACATCTACAGGACACTAAGTATACAGAACAGCGCCACCTGGTGTTCACACATCTACAGGACACAAATTATACAGAATACCGCCACCTGGTGTTCACACATCTACAGGACACTAATTATACAGAATACCGCCACCTGGTGTTCACACATCTACAGGACACTAATTATACAGAACAGCGCCACCTGGTGTTCACACATCTACAGGACACATTGTGCAGAACAGCGCTACCTGGTGTTCACAGCTCTACAGGACACGAATTATACAGAACAGCACCACCTGGTGTTCATATCTGTACAAAACAATAATTACACAGAACAGCGCCACCTCGTGTTCACTCCTCTACAGGACACTAAATGTACCGAACAGCGCCACCTGGTGTTCATATCTATACATGACAACAATTGTGCAGAACAGCGCCACCTGGTTTTCATATCTATACATGACAACAATTGTGCAGAACAGCGCCACCTGGTGTCCGACCTCTTCCACTGTCTGTTTTCCTCAGTCCTGGCGCCGATCGCCGAATCATCGATGTGTCATGTCTGCTCCCTAGTGCGCACGCCGAGTTTTCCGCGTAGTCCGTGACCGGTAATTACAGGATTATAATCCTCGGTTACACGTTTTCTGCGCTGTGTGCGTGTACCGGGGAGGATGGCGGCTCACCCCGGGGCCGGTGTGAGTGTGTGAGGTGGCGGGGACCCGGCTGCTGCGATGATGTGGATTGTTACTTATCACTGTATTAGGTTTCTCTCTGGGATATTTATGGCGGTGGCGAGAAATTACATCATGTGACGCGAGCCTAAAGCTGCATTGTCCGGAGCAACCAATCAGAGTGCAGCTTTCATTGCTGAAACCTCTCTGTGGATATGTAAGTTGCGCTATGATTGGCTGCTGTGATTGGAGGGGCTCTAATTCTGGTCATGTGACCCAGGTGTCACTCTCCGCTGTTTTGGTGGCACTGTTATGTAATTCTCTGCGGTGCGGGCAGAAATGGAAGACGCCGGTGTGTGTCGCTTTTGCGCTTTCTTTCAGGGGCCGTGACCTTTTTACTTCTTGGCACTGCAGTGCACACTTCCGCCGTTCATGCGCACCACAAAAGGGTTAAGGCTGTTTTTTAAAGGGGTTCTCCATTCTCATGGGTGTCACTGCTACTGATGGAGTAAAAGGGAATTTCTCATCACCACATCCCCTTTAACCCTATATCGTCTCCCTTTTTCCATAGTTTGTCGCCTGCGCTGCCAGCATGTCTGAGCTGGAGGAGGTGGTGGACGTCCTAGCCGAGGTGACACTGGATGACCCCGGTGCCAGCGACACCACGTCCACCCAAAGTTCCCTGGTGACGGTCGGAGCCACTGTCCCCACCGGCTTCGAGTTCACCGCGGCCGCGGAGGTGGAAGAGAAACTGGGATGTACCTGCAAGATCAGCAAAGACCGCGGCAAAATCTACTTTGACATCGGTCTGGACACATTGGGGCAGGTGCGGACACAGTCCTGTTCCAGGAAGACCTTCACCTTCAGGTTTTAAAGGGAATCTGTCACCAGGTTTTTGCCACCAAATTTGTGAGCAGCATAACGTAGGGGCAGAGATCCTGATTCCATCGATGTGTCACTTACTGGGCTGCTTTATGTAGTTTTAATAAAATCACTGGTTAATCAGCAGGAGATTATCATTACAGGACTCCTTGGCATGCTGCAGGTAGTCCAGCATATTCATGAGCTCTGTATAACTGCTAGATCTGCAGCAAAGCAAACATTGATTTTATCAAAATGACAGCAAACAGCTCAGTAAGTGACATATCGCTGGAATCAGGGTCTCTGTCTCTACGTTATGCTGCTCTCAGATGAGGGAGCAAAAACCTGGTGACAGATTCCCTTTTAAAATGACGCCACTCTGTTTATGTCGCAGGTTCATCGCCTGAGGTCGGTCGACAATCTCTTCGTGGTCGTACAAGAATTCACTGATTTCCCTTTCAAGGAAGCGAAGGTGAGTTCATCTAGAAAAGATGGCAGCCTGTCTGTGAGATATACAAAAACACTCGGAGAACTCCGTGATTGAACCCCCTTTCAAAAAACCATATACAATAGGACCAATTGAGTTCAATATACGAAAAACAAAAAACCTCAATTTCAATTAATACACACACATGGATTACTCCTACATTCACATCTGATAACTGCAATCCTCCAGCCTCCTGAAGATCCTTATATCATGGAAAGGGGAAACGCGTAGAGGCGATACAGAGCATGCTGCTAAAAGGGAAGTAACCATTTTTTTTCTTCCCTGTGGGGTTATCTATACCCCTATTTTCTGCTCTATAAGAATCATCTGCATGATTGCCCTCAGGCATTGCATTACATGTATCAGCATCGGTTTATGCAGTGCAGATCTGTGCAATTAGGATTGTGTAAAAGTTTATCCATGTGTGATTGCCATACTATATCACACTGGGACATGGGAGGAAAAACTGACAGATGGAACTGAATTTTCCATTATGTTAATGTGCTCCTCCATTATGTTAATGTAGATTGTGTATTATGTACTATGTACTAATTTGTACTGGATCATGTACTATGGACTAATTTTTCTGCAGAAGCCTGCCTATACTGGGGCTTAATATTTGTGTTTTTTTTTTTTTTGTCCTGGTTTTCCTGATAGGAAGCTGTTATCTATCACAGTGTGATTATATGAGCACTTTGTTGTACCATGTACTAATTTGTACTGGATCATGTACTATAGACTAATTTTTCTGCAGAAGCCTACCTATATTGGGGCTTAATTTTTGATTTTTTTTGTCCTGATTTTCCTGATAGGAAGCTGTTATCTATCAGACAGTGTGATTACATGAGCACTTTGTACTTAATACATTCTAGTACTATTGTATGGCCATCCGTAGTGTAATTATTATTTTAATTCACTAACTATCTAGGGCAACTAGAGGGTGAGCCGACGTGGAACGGGGGCGCCCAAAACAGTTACGGCGTCATACCCTCCGTTGGTAGGTAGGAGCAAGGTCCCATAGGGTGCTATAGGGACCCCATATATTTAGCTCCTCCCCTTCATCATCTACGCCCTTTGTGTGTTCACTATTAATGGGTGTCTAAATTTTAAAATATATCAATAAAAGTTTAATATTAATTGAAATTGAGGTTTTTTGAACCCCCTTTCACTTCAATAGGGCTGAGCTGTAATCCCAGACACAACCCATGGTCAGGGGTGGCGCGGTTTCTGAAAGCGGCCATGTTTATATATTCCTGGACAATCCCTTTAATATCCTCCTGTGTCTCTGTAGGAGGCCGCACTTCAGGATTTCCAGGAATTGGCTGCAAAATTATCCTGGGAAAAAGCTCTGCAGACATGGGAGCTAAACAACAACCTGAAGAAGAAAAAGAAGAGAAAGAAAACCGTCGGCTGCAGCAAAGAGAGGAAGCCGGCGGCGGAGATGCCAGAAGGAGACGCCGCAGCAGAGGAGCAGCCGGCGCCACCTACAGGACAGGAGGAGTGCAGCATCCCAGAGAGTCAGGCTGAGGACAGCGCCGAGGTTTCCACTCCCTGCTTCAATGACTCGCAGGAAAACACAGCGAGTGACGACCTGGAGAGTAACGACTCCTCTGCCGATGTTAGCAACGTCTTGAAATTCCGCGTCACCTGCAACCGGGCCGGAGACAAACACAGCTTCACATCCAACGAGGCCGCCAGGGACTTCGGCGGAGCGGTGCAGGAACATTTCCTCTGGAAGGCGGACATGACCAATTTTGATGTGGAGGTGAGTGCCCGCTCCCTTATCTCCTGCACGTGTGTGTGTGTATATTGTATATACTCTGTATATTCGGCCGTCTCCCTATTTTCCACCAGGTTCTCCTGAACATCAGTTACAATGAAATGTTGGTGGGAATCGCGCTGACCGAGGAGAGTCTGCACCGCAGGAACATCACGCATTTTGGGCCCACTACGCTCCGCTCCACCCTGGCTTACGGGATGCTCAGGTGAGTTCTGGCTTTCTCACTATTCACTATACTATGAGTAAGGCGCTTGTACTGTATATATTCCCATAAGCCCTCATTCGTGAGACAGAGGCCAAAAGGGAGTCTTTTTGGCTAGTGACTTGCAGTATACTTTTTGCCGATGGTTCACTATGGTGGACAGCCATCCAGACTGTAGCCACTGCAAATACACCCGTCAGTGTCCGCAAACACCGTACACACAAGGCCTTACCTTCTTTTAAAGAAGGCGTATAGCATTTACAAAAATGAATACCATCTTCCAAAAACAGCTCCTCTCCTGTGCACAGGTCATAGGGGGTAAGCTGGGCCCTTTGTTTTTTCCTTTCAGTGGAGAGGAGCTGTAATTTCCACACTATGCATGGTCAGGGGAGGAGCTGTTTCTGGCAGAAAGCCTCCATATTGCTTTCTGTCCTGGACAGCCCTTTTAATTCTTTTGTGGATTCTTCGACAAGGATAAGTGTGATCCGATCCACCGTCCTTATCCTGGTTCTGTTGTTTTTTTCCAGACTTTGTGACTTGGAGCCGTCAGATGTTGTCATTGATCCAATGTGCGGAACCGGGGCCATCCCTATAGAGGTAAACTGGAGACATAAGGGGGCACACGCTAACAGGAGTGTAACACTTAGAGTTGTACCTATATTTTAACTTCCTTCTTTGTAAATATGTGATGGATCCAGAAATACCCAGCAGATCAGTGGGGTCCGGGTCCTAAGACCACTACCAATTTCTCAAAAGACTTGTCAGAGGTGCTGTGCACTGGAGACAAAAGCGCTAATCCTGGGCCTCCTAACAGGTCTTTTGAGCAATCAATTGGAGTCTCAAGGCCAGGACCCCCATAGATCTGCCTGGTATGTTGGTGCCTATCCCTTAAAGGGAACCTGTTAGGTGCAATATGCACCCAGAACCACAAGCAGTTCTGGGTCCATATTACTAATACCTGCCTAACAGTCCCTGTATCTAGTAGCATAGATAAAGGGATCTTCAGAAAAAGTATTTCTAAAAATCCTTTATGATATGCTAATGAGCACGGGGACTAGTCACAAGGGTGATAGTTCATGTGCTCATTCCGTCCCCTTAGCATGTTAGTTTGCCCACAGGGACGTGCTAACATGCTATATAATGCCTATTGCCCAGTGTCATAGGCGCTGATGCGCGTACCTGTGTCTGTTGTCACCGCTTCAGATGCCAGGATTAGGCGCTCAGTGCCCATGATCAGAAGTACCGGCACCCACTGGGGGTAAGTGCAGGAGATTTGGATGCGCTGCTGCTGCACTCTATCTCTTACACTGCGCAGGACTAAAGGCCGCTTTACACGCTGCGATATCGGTCCCGATATCGCTAGCGTGGGTACCCGCCCCCATCTGTTGTGCAACACGGACAAATTGCTGCCCGTGCCGCACAACATCGCCCAGACCTGTCACATTACTTACCTGCCCGGCGACGTCGCTGTGACCGGCGAACCGCCTCCTTTCTAAGGGGGCAATTCGTTCAGCGTCACAGCTGCGTCACTGAACCGCCGCCCAATAAAAGCGGAGGGGCGGAGATGAGCGGGACGTAACATCCCGCCCACCTCCTTCCTTCCACATAGCGGCCGGGAGGCAGGTAAGGAGAGCTTCCTCGTTCCTGCAGTGTCACACGGAGTGATGTGTGCTGCCGCAGGAACAAGGAACAACTTCGTTACTGCTGCAGTAACGATATTTGAGAAGGGACCCCCATGTCACCGATGAGCGATTTTGCACGTTTTTGCGACGATGCAAAATGGCTCATAGGTGTCACACGAAACGGCATCGCTAATGCGGCCGGATGTGCGTCACCAATTCCGTGACCCCCAACAACTTCGCATTAGCGATGTCGTAGCGTGTAAAGCCCCCTTAAGTCAAGATTTTGCTTCTGGGTGACAAAAATTGGCATAAAGCAGAGACATTGAAATGATGACGACCTGGAACCCACCACATTACGCAGTTGCTCGGGCTTTTCTCACCATCTTGCTCAGTCGATGGCTTATTGGTCTCCAGAGCACAGTGACGTGTTCCTCTCTTTCTGCAGGGCGTCAGCGAGTGGCCCGGGTGTTTCTTCATCGCCGGTGATAATAACACAAACGCAGTGAACAGAACCTCCAGCAACATCATCTCCTTACTGCGGAGGCAGCAGATCGCAGACAGGTGACCGGGGGCGATATGTGCAGATGTCACCGTCCTGCACAGAATAATCCTTCTAGAGGCGGGTGACAGTCTCTATGGGGGCAGCGATAGTAATGATGGTAGCGGTCACCCAGCTTTCCCAGGAGCAGATATAACTAAGATCCTTGATGGTTTCCTTTTGATCACTCACTCTCTTGTTTTATGTTTGCACAGCGCCCCCCACGGGCTTCCAATAGACCCCATTCACTGGGATATTTCTCGCCTGCCTCTGAGGAGTGGGAGCGTGGACGTTATAATCACAGACATGCCGTTCGGGAAGAGGTGAGAGGCAGCTGTGACCGCAGAGAAGCCCGGTCTCCATTCAGCTTCTGCATAAACTGTTTTCTATTGTCCATACAGAATTGGATCCAAGAAGAAAAACTGGGACCTTTACCCGGCGTGCCTCCGAGAGATGAGCCGCGTGTGCCGGGCTGGAACAGGACGGGCCGTCCTCCTGACTCATGATAGGAAATGCTTCATCAAGGTGCAAAAGGCTCTCCTGTCTCCTCTACCTCCATTACCCGGCCTCTCCTGCCTCCTCTACCTCCATTACCCGGCCTCTCCTGCCTCCTCTACCTCCATTACCCGGCCTCTCCTGCCTCCTCTACCCCCATTACCCGGCCTCTCCTGCCTCCTCTACCTCCATTACCCGGCCTCTCCTGCCTCCTCTACCTCCATTACCCGGCCTCTCCTGCCTCCTCTACCTCCATTACCCGGCCTCTCCTCTCTCCTCTACGTCCATACTCGGCCTCTCCTGTCTCATCTGCCTCCATACTCGGCCTCTCCTGTCTCATCTGCCTCCATACTCGGCCTCTCCTGTCTCATCTGCCTCCATACTCGGCCTCTCCTGTCTCATCTGCCTCCATACTCGGCCTCTCCTGTCTCATCTGCCTCCATACTCGGCTTCTCCTGTCTCATCTGCCTCCATACTCTGCCGCTCCTGTCTCATCTGCCTCCATTAGCTGGCCTTTCCTGTCTCCTCTACCTCCGTTACCCAGCCTCTCCTGTCTCCTCTACCTCCGTTACCTGGCCTCTCCTGTCTTCTCTACCTTTCGTTACCCGGCCTTTCCTGTCTCCTCTACGTCCATTACCCAGCCTCTTCTGTGTCCACTACCTCCATACCTGGCCTCTCCTGTGTCCTGTACCTCCATACATGGCCTCTCCTGTGTCCTCTACCTCCAGCCTCTGCCTGTCCTGTGTCCTCTACCTCCAGCCTCTGCCTGTCCTGTGTCCTCTACCTCCAGCTTCGGCCTGTCCTGTGTCCTCTACCTTCATACACAGCCTCTCCTATGTCCTTTACATCCAGAATCTGCTTCTCCTGTCTCCTCTACCCCCATACCCGGCCTCTTCTGTCTCCTCTACCCCCATACCCGGCCTCTCCTGTCTCCTCTACCTCCATACATGGCCTCTCCTGTCACCTCTACCTCCATACCCGGCCTCTCCACCTCTATACCCGGCCTCTCCTGAGTCCTCTATCTCCATACCCGGCCTCTCCTCTACCTCCATACCGGGCAGCCCCCGACTCTGCGGTCTCCGGCCGCGGGCCTTCCCCGCCACCTCTTATCTTCTCACATTATATAGTGCGTTATTTACATAGTGTTTTCCTGTTAATATGGAATCTATGGTAACTCGGACATTTATTAGCTACAACTTTCCCCATTTATCTATTTCAGGCCTTGGCTAAAGCCGGGCACCTGTGGAGGAAGATGCACACGGTGTGGGTGAATATAGGCGGCCTGCACGCTGGCGTTTACCTCCTGAAGAGAACCATCCTGGACTTCTCCAGCCAAAAACTGGAGGAGAACAAGCCCATGAGCCCCGGCTCACCTGCCAAAGAAGAGTAAGAAGTGCCGCATCAGCAGTACCCTCCATACTGATCCTGATATACTCAACAGAACAGGACAGGTGGATCATATAAACCTGTCACCTGGGTATAAGACCATGTCCCAGTAACTCCAAGTCTGAGTCGTTTTCAACCAGTTCTTCGTTATTTCTGTTTATATGAAGCTGAGCTGCAGTATGGTGATTACAGCTCCTGTTGCTTTCACCAGTTTTCCCAATCTCATCAATGCCATATATAAGTGAGCGGATTTACAATGCACTGCACAACACACCACATTGGACATTCAGAAGACCCCTTTGATGGCGTTCAGTTTCCCCAAAACCAATATAACCGAGAAGACTCCAGGACTTGAGAGTATTCAGGATTTTAGAGGGCCGCTGTGCGCTGTTTATGTTTGGTTTTATTTTACCTTAAAGGGGTTGTCCCATAAACAACATTTGTCACCGGTCCCCAGTATAGGAGGTTATGTATAGCCGCTAAGACACCTATTAATGACAAGTCCCCTGAGTGACTGGAGCAGTAGTGAGCATGTGCGACCACTGCTCCTGTCTGTACGTAGGGTGGTCGCACATGCTCACTACGGCTGCATGCACACAGGGGACTTTAGGACCCTCATTCTTGAGGTCTCAGCAGTCAGACCCCAGCGATCATACATTTTACCAAGTTGTGGATCGGTGATAAATGTCACTTATAATACAACACCTTTAGGGAAATTTAAAGGTTTTAATGCTTTGTTTTGCAAAAAAAAAACTGTTGGTCCAGAGGTTACTGGGGTTTCCGAAATACAAGTGTGCCAATTGCTGGAATTCTTATGTTGTACCTTTTTGTTGTTTTTTAGTTACAAGGTTATTAAAAATGGTTCCATGGTTTTCATAAGCAATCTGTATGTCTGTGTTTATTTACTTACAAACAGCAGAGCCAAAAACTTGCCTGGGTCCTGCAGTAAAGGGGGTACTCCGAATAGATACGTCATAGACAGGGAGACTTTACGTTCCCTGTAAGGCCGCAGCTTCCTCCAATCACTGTTTTTTAACCATTTAAATGCCACTGGCAATCACCACCAACGTCATTTAAATGTCGATTACAGGATGGGAATGACATCTGGGGTCTGCTAAAGTTCCCCATGGCTGCTATATTGGTTCTCTCATGGAGCCTAGTCTGTTGCTGAGATTCATAGGAAAAGCGCAATTTTCTCTATATACTCGATTATAAGCTGAGTTTTTCAGCACATTTTGTTATGCTGAAAACTCCCCCCTCAACTTATACTCAAGTGAGGGTCCCACAAAAAAAATATTCTCACCTGTCCTCTGTTCCCAAGGTGTCATCTTGCCTGCTTTTTGTGGACTACAGGCCCATAGACACATTGGTGATCACGGCCGGTACACAGGCCGCCGCTGTTGTCAGCGCTTTACTTCAGTTGACTGCTTTGCTGCACCGCAAATCATTCACCTGAAGTAATTACTACAGGATGGGCACATAACTAAAGGAGACAAGGATGGGGCACATTACTCACATTACTACAGGGGACGAGGATGGGGCACATTACTATAGGGGACAAGGATGGGGCACATTACTATAGGGGACAAGGATGGGGCACATTACTATAGGGGACAAGGATGGAGCACATTACTCACATTACTAGAGGGGACAAGGATGGAGCACATTACTCACATTACTAGAGGGGACAAGGATGGAGCACATTACTACAGGGGACAAGGATGGGGACACATTACTACAGGGGACAAGGATGAGTACATTACTACAGGGGACAAGGATGGGGACACATTACTACAGGGGACAAGGATGAGTACATTACTACAGGGGACAAGGATGGGGACACATTACTACAGGGGACAAGGATGGGGCACATTACTATAGGGGACAAGGATGGGGCACATTACTATAGGGGACAAGGATGGGGCACATTACTATAGGGGGACAAGGATGGGGCACATTACTATAGGGGGACAAGGATGGGGCACATTACTATAGGGGGACAAGGATGGGGCACATTGCTATAGGGCACAAGGATGGGGCACATTACTACAGGATGGGCAAATTACTGCAGCGCACAGGGATAGGCACATTACTACAGGGGACAAGGATGGGCACAATACTACAGAAGACAAAGATAGAGGGACTTATACTCGAGTCAATAAGTTTTCCCAGTTTTTTTTTAGGTAAAATCAGGCTTATACTCGAGTATATATGGTACCTTATTATACTGTGGTAGTATGCAGTATAAGCGATCGAGTCACAGCAGCTTCAAGTCCCCTCGGATGGATAAAAAAATGCAAAAGAAATTTTAAGAAAAGGTGTAAATCATCGTTCTCTTCCCATTTAAAAAGAAAATAAAAATAATGGAGAGCTAAAAAATTAACATATTTGGTATCGCCTCATCTGTTATCATCTGATCTATTGAGGTATACAATTATATTAACTATACATTAAAAAAATGCAAAAGCTGCTTTTTTTTCTCCTCCAGCCGATGCCAATCCCGGTCTGTTTAGCTCTAACACGATCAGTCTGATAGACGCAGGTACGCAGTAGATTGGTAGATTTTTGAATGCAGCTTTGGATGTGAATGGAGAAAACGTGGTGAAATATCTAAAATTCCAAATAATCTCTTCATTCTAATTCTATTCTACACTTCTTTACATTTTCTTTTACGGCACAGCTTTTGTTATTGTCAGTCCACAGTGTTCTGAAATTTTGTTTATGAACCAGGAAGCTCAGGATGAACAAAGCTTGAGCCCAGTTAGGGATGTCTGGTGCTCCTGGAGGAACTCGGGCGGCCGCTGATAGCCCATTGGCTACCAGTACAATCTGCCCGCAGACTCCTACAGTTTATAGACCCTGGAAACATATAAATTAAGCAATGCAGCATCGAGCACAACTACGCACAAACAAATTAATGCAAATCTGGTCCCACCACCGCAATTAATGTCACGTCTGGATGTTGTAACAAGATAATGAGGCTTTTCCTGCAGGAAATAATATAAATATAATTAGGGCTATAATAGGAATTTACATGAGAATCTCTGTATGATGTAAAGAATAGCAATCTCCAACAATCTGACCAGGAGCTTTATCTAACAGGAACGCAGTATGTGACAGCCCCTGCTGTGGAACCACAAGTACCAGTGTGTCCGTGAAAGCTTCAGACTGACATATTGGGAGACGTGTGCTGGGGCTATACACCTAGAGTGCGCCCATAGTATGGAAGGAGTCACTGCCTCATTGCAGGGCAATACAAGTGAATGGGGCTGCATTGTGACCATGAGGGGACTGCGACCACAACAAGTAACAGGTCCTACTGCAGCAGATTATTTGTGACTTGCTTTTTGCAGTCTCCGTATACTTGGGGTCACAATGCCAAAGTTACTTATCCTATACTGATCCTGAGTTACATCCTATATTATACTCCAGAGCTGCATTCACTATTCTGTTGGTGCAGTCATTACGGTATGTACATACATTACATTACTTATCCTGTACTGATCCTGAGTTACATCATGTATTATACCCCAGAGCTGCACTCACTATTCTGCTGGTGGAGTCACTGTGTACATACATTACATTACTTATCCTGTACTGATCCTGAGTTACCTCCTATATTATACTACAGAGCTGCACTCACTATTCTGCTGGTGGAGTCACTGTGCACATACATTACATTACTTATCCTGTACTAGTCCTGAGTTACATTCTGTATTATACTCCAGAGCTGCACTCACTATTCTGCTGGTGCAGTCACTGTGTACATACGTTACATTACTTATCCTGTACTGGCCCTGAGTTACATCCTGTATTATACTCCAGAGCTGCACTCACTATTCTGCTGGTGCAGTCACTGTGTACATACATTACATTACTTATTCTGTACTGATCCTGAGTTACATCCTGTATTATACTCCAGAGCTGCACTTACTATTCTGCTGGTGCAGTCACTGTCTACATACATTACATTACTTATTCTGTACTGATCCTGAGTTATATCCTGTATTATACTCCAGAGCTGCACTCACTATTCTGCTGGTGCAGTCACTGTGTACATACATTACATTACTTATCCTCTACAGATCCTGAGTTACATCCTGTATTATACTCCAGAGCTGCACTCACTATTCTGCTGGTGCAGTCACTGTGTACATACATTACATTACTTATTCTGTACTGATCCTGAGTTACATCCTGTATTATACTCCAGAGCTGCACTCACTATTCTGCTGGTGCAGTCACTGTGTACATACATTATATAAGAAAAAAAAAATGTCAGATCAGTTTCCCAGTGGCTCTGACATTGTTCTTCCGCTACATCTGGAATGATGGGAGTGATTTTCCTTTATATCTCGTCTTCGTCACTTTTTTGTTTTACGTAATTGTATTACCTGGAAATTTCGGATATAATCATGAAACATCGGAAGTAGAAAATTCCAGTCTCGTTACCAAACTTTTTTCCAGTGAAGTCGACGGACTGGTTTTTTAGGAACAGGCGTGGTGCCTTACTGTGCGGTCTCACAGGATACAGTGGAGAGCAAAGCCAGAAAAAAATCAGTCAGTGTGTGAATACGCCCTTCACAATAAATCAGATGTGACAGAAAAACTACAGAATGCAACTCTTCAGAAAATGCTGCGCAAACAACAAGAGCAGGGAATGCTAAGAAAATAGAATCTTGTAGAATTATGATTGCAGCTCTGGAGTATTGTATGAAGTGTAATTTGGAGCCTTATTATATATTTTTTATTATTATGTGTTAGTACTGTTTGTATATTATATTGTCAGCAGGATTTTGTATAATATTTTTTATTAATTCCAGAAACATTAGGGAAACATTGTCCAATAATCCAGCTCTAATAAATGCCGTCCATCTGTTCTTAAACTACAACTCCCACAATGCCATTCACCTTTGTACCGAAGTCGGAGGCGGCGCGCGGTGTGTGACGTCAGCTACTGGTTGCTAGGTGACTGGTTGCGGCCTAGCAGACTGTTTGGAAGCCTCGGGATGCCGCAGGAGATTCCGCCGGGGTTAAGGCCTCCTCAGCTCCGCTCCATTAACAGCCGGCAGCTGGCGCAGGTCATGTTCTGTAACCGGAGCTCCCGCACCGTGCAGCCCATCTGGGTGAACTTCCATGGGGACCCGCAGCCGTACCCGGTCCTGCTCCCCGGCACCGGCCGCAGGATGAACACCTACCAGGGTAAGTCAGTGACTGACACCGGACACCGACCGGGACGGACCGATCACTGACAGCGGAGCCGCTTCCTGGTGCAGATCAGTAACCGTCCCGTCTGTGGCCACAGGTCACATCTGGCTGTTTCGTGAAGTGGACACGGACGTGGCGCTGACCGTGGACAAGAAGGAGATCTACGTGCCGGCCACGAACGAGAACGGCCAGCAACAGCCAACGATGGTGAACATCTGCCTGCCAGGTAAGGCCGCTTTCACACTTGCGTTCATCGCAATCTGTCGCTATGGAGAATAGCGCAGCCCGTTAACGCACTGCGCTATTCTCCATAGACTTGTATTGACGACGCACTGTGACGCAAGTGTCTGTGTTGCATCCGCTGGCCGACGCTTAGTCGTTATTTTGACACAGCGCAGGGCGGAGGGAACGCAGCATGTCCCGTTTTTGGTGTAGTTAAAACAACGCACCTTGGCGGATTCCGTTGGAATCCGCCAAGGTGTCTCATGATTGTCTATGGTGGCGGATACCGTCACGTTCTACTGAGCATGCTCAGCATGTCCAGCAGAACGATCTAAATCGTTTTAAATCACTCCTGGTCTCTCTAGCTCTCTCTGTCGGTCTCTCTCTCTCACCCCCTCTCTCATACTCACCGATCACCGGCGCGGCGCTGCACAGCTGTCACGCTGCTCTGGCGGCTTCTCCTTTGAAAACGCCGGCCGCTCATTATTCCTTCTCGTATTCCCTGCTTCCCCCGCCCACCAGCGCCTATGATTGGTTGCAGTCAGACGCGCCCCCACACTGAGTGACAGCTGTCTCACTGCAACCAATCACAGCCTCCGGTGGGCAGGTCTATATCGTGCAGTAAATAAATAAATTTTTAAAAAAACGGCGTGCGGTCCCCCCCAATTTTGATAGCAGCCAAGGTAAAGTCACACAGCTGAAGGCTGGTATTGTCAGGATGGGGAGCCCCACGTTATGGGGAGCCCCCCAGCATAAAAATATCAGCCAGCAGCCGCCCGGAATTGCCGCATCCATTAGATGAAACAGTACCGGGACTCTAACCGGCTCATCACGAATTGCCCTGGTGCGGTGGCAATCTGGGTAATAAGGAGTTAATGGCAGCCCATAGCTGCCACTAAGTCCTAGGTTAATCATGGCAGGCGTCTATAAGATACCACATGATTAACCTGTATGTGAAAGTAAATAAACACAAACCACCTGAAAAAATCCTTTATTTGAAATAAAAGACAAAAATACACCCTCTTTCACCACTTTATTAATCCCCAAATACCCCTCCAGGTCCGACGTACTCCACAGAGGTCCCACGACGCTTTCAGCTCTGCTGCATGAAGCTGACAGGAGCGGCCGCAGACCATGAGTGCTCTCTGTCAGCTCCACGCAGCAACTGAAGTGAATTGTACTGTCAGGGGGGATGTCACTCCGGTAGAGCCGGTGTGTGCGGTGATGATGGGGGTGGTAGTGCCTGGGTGTGTGCGCTGATGATGGGGGTGGTAGTGCCTGGGTGTGTGCGCTGATGATGGGAGCGGTAGTGCCTGGGTGTGTGCGCTGATGGGGGCGGTAGTGCCTGGGTGTGTGCGCTGATGGGGGCGGTAGTGCCTGGGTGTGTGCGGTGATGATGGGGGCGGTAGTGCCTGGGTGTGTGCGGTGATGATGGGGGCGGTAGTGCCTGGGTGTGTGCGGTGATGATGGGGGCAGTAGTGCCTGCGTGTGTGCGGTGATGATGGGGGCGGTAGTGCCTGCATGTGTGCGGTGATGATGGGGGCGTTAGTGCCTGCGTGTGTGCGGTGATGATGGGGGCGTTAGTGCCTGCGTGTGTGCGGTGATGATGGGGGCGGTAGTGCCTGCGTGTGTGCTGTGATGATGGGGGCGGTAGTGCCTGCGTGTGTGCGGTGATGATGGGGGCGGTAGTGCCTGCGTGTGTGCTGTGATGATGGGGGCGGTAGTGCCTGCGTGTGTGCGGTGATGATGGGGATGGTAGTGTCTGCGTGTGTGCGGCGATGATGGGGGCGGTAGTGCCAGTGTCTGCGGCGATGATGGGGGCGGTAGTGCCGGTGTCTGCGGTGATGATGGGGGCGGTAGTGCCTGCGTTTGTGCGGCGATGAGGGGGATGGTAGTGCCGATGTGTGCGGTGATGAGAGGTGCTGCTGATGGATTCCTGCGAAATAACGCATCCGTTGGATCCGTTAGCAACACAAAAATTGACGGATGCGTCGTTTCGACGCAGCAACGGACCTGGCGTATGAGACACAACGCAAGTGTGAAAGCAACCTAACACCGCTCACCAGTGAAATCTGCCCGCCCGCTCGCTCCGGAGACGCCCACCGCCACGGCCCGCTCAGCCCGGAGACGGCCGCCGCTACGGCCTGCTTGCCCCACTACGGCCCACTCGTCCTGGAGACGTCGGCTGCCACGACCGCCCGTTTGCCCTTGAGCTATTTTGAGATCCTGAGCAGGCGCACTACAATATTTTGATCTGCCCTGCTCAGGGTATTGTAGTGCGCCTGCTTAGGACCTCAATGCAGCTAGTGTGGATGACGTAGAATGCGTCATGCACCCGACAAAGATGTCCGAAAGAGGAGGCCCAGTACTGGAGAACGGGGACACCCATCCGACCAGTCTGCTCTGCACCGCCCCTTAGGTGAGTATTATAAAGTGTTCTTTACGTTATACCCAGCGGCCTGGACTCCTATATACAGCATGTTAGAATGCTGTATATAAGAACCCACTGGTGGTGGCCGCAGCTTATAGGCCCCAGACCTGGTGACAGGTTCCCTTTAAGGAGATGTAGAAAATGGCTAAAACAAAGTGACTAGTGTAATGTGTTATCATCATGTTGTAAAGGTTCAGATCCCCGTGTAATGAGCGGCTTGTGTTTCTCCTTCACAGTCTTCACATTGAAGGATCGCTGCCTTCAGGTGATCAGGAATCTGGTGAAACCGGAAGATTACAGAAAGCTGGAAATCGTGGCCTCCCTGTACGACGATCTGGACAACCGACCAAACATCCAGAAGGATCTGCAGCGCCTGGCCATCCACTTCTGGAATCAGATGACAGCAGAGAGCTCGTAATCCGGTTTCTGCAGCCGGATTCAGGGGCCGAGGGGACATTTGTTCTCGATTCTTCATTCTTGGCCGCAGAGGTTCAGGCTGGACACGTCGTAAAGGCGGCCTATAACATAAAGCGGGATAATACCTTTCAAAGGTTTCTGAAAAAAAGACTTATTTTTTATAAAACTTGTATATAGTAATGTCCAGTTATTGCACTCCATGACACAAATATTGAGCAGCGGGCGTCTTTCACTCCCCTGAAGCCCATTAACCCTGTGTTTTGCAGGTTCTTTTATTCCCTGTTATCAGCTTTGTCAGACTGCAAGTTGTTTGACTGTAGGACTGATAAATATGATTCATTGTTCTCTGTTATCAGCTATTACATGCCATCCTTCAGATGAATGAGTAAAAGGAGAAGTGTAAATTACCAATATTATTTCTGGTCATGTATCTCCGGTGCTCGGTTCTGTTTATATCGGCCACTTAATGCTCCGGCTCCATTTTATCACCTCCGGTCCATACAGGCCATTACCTTTTTCACTTATCAGAATTTATTTTTGTACTGTGATTGTTCCCCTTTTACTTTTTTTTGATCTCTAAATTCAGCCAAACCTGCAAATCTATGTCCCGTGTGGACTCACATCAGCCAAATTCTCTTTTAATTGCACTAGAAATGGGGGGGTTCTTGTGAAGGGATCAGCGCCCTGTGAGTTGCACAGAGTATTTAAGCAGACAGATGTGCAGATCCCGCAGGTTGGTGCAGCCCGAGAGCTACTTTGTGGAGAGAACAGGGTCCTTTTTACTGCACAGAGTATTTAAGGGAAGGAGTGCTCACATTCTGAGGAGGGAATTGACCCAGAATGCAATTGATGTAATTAACGACAGGGCTGCATGTGATGGACAAGAAGTCAGGAGGTTACTAAGGGCCTTTGTCATGAATGTCTTAAAGAGCGCCAACCACCAGGATTTTGCAATATTAACTAAAGGCAGTGCCATACTTGCACTAAGTACCTGAATCCAGGCATACCTGTTGTAGAAAGATCCGGTGCTTGGTTGCAGAAATATCTTTAATCAAAGTTGCAGAAATGCCCTGCACTTTGATTGACAGGTACAACGGGGGTGGGCCTTTCTGGGTCAGGTCCTTGTTGTAAAATCCTCCTCCAGTGTTCTCTATAACTTACCCCCTTTTCTTTATTTGAATATCTCGCTGCTGTTGGGAGCACGTGCACATTGACACAGTAATTCTGTTTTCATTAAAACGACGCCGGAGTCCGCGCATGCGCTAACTGCGATTTCTGGAGCCATTTTATTGAAGACACTGCGGTAAAGACCAGGGGCATGTGAAAAAAAAAAATCGGTGCACACGCCGAAAACGCTCATAGTCTTCATCGTAGTGTCTTCAATAAAATGGCACCAGAGATTGCAGTTCGCGCATGCGCACAGTCCGGCGCCATTTTTTGAAGACCGAATCACTGTGACAATGCGCACACGCCGTCAACAGCAACAATGATGGCGCAGTGGAATAGTCAAATAAAGAAGAGGGGCTACCAAGCATCGAATCTTTCTATAACAGGTATGTCTGGATTCAGCATCTTACTGCCTGTATGGCACTGCCTTTAGTTCATATTGCAAAATCCTGGTGGTTGGTCCTCTTTAAGGGCGGCTTTGCACGTTGCAACATCGCACGTGCGATGTCGGTGGGGTCAAATCGAAAGTGACGCACATCTGGCGTCACTTTCGACATAGTAGTGTGTAAATCCTAGATGATACGATTAATGAGCGCAAAAGCGTCGTAATCGTATCATCGATGTAGGCTCCGACTTTTCAAAATTACCCTGCCGCGACAGGTACGATGTTGTTCCTCGCTCCTGCGGCTGCGCACATCACTGTGTATGAAGCCGCAGGAGCGAGGAACATCAGCTTACCTGCCGCCGGCGGATATACGGAAGGAAGGAGGTGGGCGGGATGTTTACATCCCGCTCATCTCCGCTTTGATTGGCCACCTGCCGTGTGACATCGCTCTGACGTTGTACGACCCGCCCCTTTAGGAAGGAGGCGGGTCGCCGGCCAGAGCGACGTTGCAGGGCAGGTGAGTGCGTGTGAAGCTGCTGTAGCGATAATGTTCGCTTCGCCAGGAATCACAAGATATCGCTGCTGCGACGGGGGCGGGGACTATCGTGTGCAACATCGCAGCATCGGCTTGCGATGTCGCAACGTGCAAAGCCCGCCTTTGTCCGATCCTTTTTCTTCTGATGTTAAGCAGCTGCCGGAGGTGGCCGAGAATTCTGGCAGCTGCTTAATTCCCTCTTGCTTTTGGAAGCGCATGGACGCTCAGTTGAGCTGAGCATGCACGTGTATGGGTAAATCTGGTGATACGGTAGCTGTTGGATGAGTGCTGTGCATCATATTGAAAGTACCAGAGCCATATTGTTACAAGGAACAGTCTGACTTGGGTCCACTTGCACCGAAAAACAAAAATGGCTTCATGCAAAGAAACTGAGACCGTTTCTCGGGGTCTCTGTGCACTTAAAGTGCATGTCCGCCCAATATTTATCAACCATTTGCATGGGATTTATGCAGCGTCACGTTTCTCGCGGTGAACGCCACGAGATAACGAGGCACTAAATGTTGTACTTTTCACTGCCTGTTGGTTGTATCATGTATCACTTGTACAGATTTTATATGCGGAGATGTATATTTTTATCCCATTTTCTTGCCACATTGTTATTTTTATCTGTATTGTTTTCAATAAAATGGATTCTGCCATCCCTTATATTGCGAGCGAGTCCTGAATACCAAAGACAATGGAAATTAGCAGGTTATAATCGTGCCCTAATTAAAGGGAATGTTCCCCTTGAGGCTAAACTCGCACAAGATCAGCCATGAGTTGGAGCATTGGGGGTGACATTTTAAGATGGATTTTAGCAAGTTGTGTACAGATGAACGGGAGAGTCGCAGAAATGCATTTATGGCCGGATCGGCTCTGGATTTAGCCTCGTGGCATAGACGATAGAGCAAACAGGAGGACATTGGGAGCAATAATATTTTTTATTATGTTACGTAGGTTCGTGCGTGTGATCGCCCTGGTGAGTTACATCAAATGTATAAGGCTAAGTTCACACATCCTGTGTTTTGCATCAGTCACAATCCGTCGCCTTGGGGAATTACGGTACCCTGCAAAATTTTTTGCAGGAATCCTGTATTTCCCCATAGACTTATATTAGCGACGGATTGCGACTGATGACCCTGCGTTGCATCCGCTGCGTCGCGGTCCGTCGTTTTTGACTGACCGCTGAACGGGGAGCAACGCAGAATGTAACGTTTTTCGGGCCGTCAAAATTAACGCGCCGCGCAGGAATCCGTCGCCATCCGCCACACTTGCAATGTATGTCTATGGTGCAGGATTCCGTTGTAATCCGTCTTACAACGGAATCCTGCGCAGGATTCCGTCATGCTCTACTGAGCATGCCCAGCATGCTTGGCACGCCCACTGGGCTGTCCCAAACACAGACGGATCATGACTGATCCGTCAAAAAACGGACGCACAGCGGATGTAACGGACGCAACTGATCGGTTTTTTCACAGGATTCCTGTGAAAGGAATCCTGTGAAAAACACATCAGTTGCATCAGTTGACATCTTGAAAATGACTGATCCGTTGCTGACGGACCTGACGGATTGAAAACACAGGATGTGTGAACTTAGCCTAAGGCGGCTCAGTATCTGGCACCGAGTTCCAAAATTCACAGCGTTTTGCAAGTGTTACTATTGCAACATTACCGACTGACTCCCGGATGACTCGCTACAACCTCATCAATCCCGCCTGTCTGAGCGCCGAGGCAAATAGTGTCAGACGGCCCGTGATAACGATGGTGAATATCTGGACCCGCCATCTGTCACCTGGGGCTTTTTGGCTGGTTGAGAACCACAACTTCCAGCATGTACGGATGGCTGCTTGCTGTGGTTTGTAGTTCTCCACCCGCCGCAGGTTGCACATCGCCGCTCTAGGGTCAGCTCGGGGGTCCCGTAATGCTGCGGCTTTCCCAGGCATTATTGCTTATGACGGAGGATATAAGAAAACAAACAACACTCGCGGTTTTAGAGGAGGCTCTTCCAGGCCGTGGGGATACCTCGGTAGGGTGCAGCGCCTGCTGTCCTGCAGATAGAGCAGAAATCCCCATCATAGAAGGAATTTCCAGGCATGTTGTGCAGGTGACACTCAAGGTTATTTTTCATTTAAAGGGAGTGTACAGCTAAAAAGAGCGTGCTAAATCTGATAAGTGATGAGTGATGCCTTTTACTAAAATATTTCACGCTATGAAGGTGCCTCAGTCGTCACCTACAAGCTCCAGCCCTGGCCGGTTCTCTTGGTTTATGTACAGCAGTGGACAGGGTTTTCGGTTTCGGTACGTCATCAATGCTGTGCGTAAAGGGGGCTACTGACTGCCACTAGCTGGAGCAGCCCCTTCCTTCTGTCTATTCCTCAGGTATGGAAATGATTCAGCCAGCCCCCTTCACACACCTTTATGATGATATGCCGGAACAAGCAGGAAAGTGACGCACTAGGATCTGAGCCGACGAGCAGGGCACCACTCAGACCTGAACCATATGAGTAAGTGTCATAAATTAATGCCGACTTCTTGGGTGGCTTTTGCTCCCTTTTGTCAGTTCAGATCAGCGGCGTTGTAGCGAAGCTGATCTGCACGTTCTGATCATGACACTCCGCTATGGCAATGTCCCCTCCTATGTTGCACTGGTGAGGTTTACAGCACCTCATGGATTACTCCACATATCTCATCTACAGAAGTCAATGGTGAGAGGTGGCCACTAGCGACGAGCGAGCGCCACCATGCTCGGGTGCTCAGTACTCATAACTAGTGATGAGCGGGCACTACCATGCTCGGGTGCTCAGTACTCATAACTAGTGATGAGCGGGCACTACCATGCTCGGGTGCTCAGTACTCGTAACTAGTGATGAGCGGGCACTACCATGCTCGGGTGGTCAGTACTCGTAACTAGTGATGAGCGGGCACTACCATGCTCGGGTGCCCCATACTCGTAACTAGTGATGAGTGGGCACTACCATGCTCGGGCGTTTGGTATGCGGCGTAATGAACGTCCTCGTCTTGTGTAACAAGTGTAATGGAAGTCAATAGGGAACTCCAGAAAAATGATTGAGTTCCCCATTGACTTCCATTATACTTGGTACACGAATCAAGCCCATCCAAGCATTCAACTACTCATGAGTACCGAGCACCCGAGCATGGTAGTGCCCACTCATCACTAGTTACGAGTACCGAGCACCCGAACATGGTAGTGCCCACTCATCCCTAGTTACGAGTACCGAGCACCCGAGCATGGTAGTGCCCGCTCATCACTAGTTACAAGTACCGAGCACCCGAGCATGGTAGTGCCCACTCATCACTAGTTACAAGTACTGAGCACCCGAGCATGGTAGTGCCCGCTCATCACTAGTTACGAGTACTGAGCACCCGAGCATGGTAGTGCCCGCTCATCACTAGTTACGAGTACAGAGCACCCGAGCCTGGTAGTGCCCGCTCATCACTAGTTACGAGTACAGAGCACCTGAGTATGGTAGTGCTCGCTCATCACTAGTTACGAGTACAGAGCACCCGAGCCTGGTAGTGCCCGCTCATCACTAGTTACGAGTACAGAGCACCAGAGTATGGTAGTGCTCGCTCATCACTAGTTACAAGTACTAAGCACCCGAGCATGGTAGTGCCCACTCATCACTAGTTACGAGTACTGAGCACCTGAGCATGGTAGTGCCCGCTCATCACTAGTTACGAGTACTGAGCACCCGAGCATGGTAGTGCCCGCTCATCACTAGTTACGAGTACAGAGCACCTGAGCCTGGTAGTGCCCGCTCATCACTAGTTACGAGTACAGAGCAGCCGAGCATGGTAGTGCCCGCTCATCACTAGTTACGAGTACCGAGCACCCGAGCATGGTAGTGCTTGCTCATCACTAGTTACGAGTACCGAGCACCCGAGCATGGTAGTGCCCGCTCATCACTAGTTACAAGTACAGAGCACCCGAGCATGGTAGTGCCCGCTCATCACTAGTTACAAGTACAGAGCACCTGAGCATGGTAGTGCCCGCTCATCACTAGTTACGAGTACCGAGCACCCGAGCATGGTAGTGCCCGCTCATCACTAGTTACAAGTACAGAGCACCCAAGCATGGTAGTGCCCGCTCATCACTAGTTACAAGTACAGAGCACCCGAGCATGGTAGTGCCCGCTCATCACTAGTTACGAGTACAGAGCACCCGAGCATGGTAGTGACCACTCATTACTATCGTGTTTGCTCTCGAGAACACGGCCATGGTAGAACTACATATGCCCTGGGACGGTTCTCAGGCCGCAGCAGTGGACGGTCTTCTTGGCAGTGAACTATAAACTAGAGGATATTTATAAGTTGCATATTTTGCCAGTCCCTGCACAGACCCCTTTACAAAGATGGCAAGAACCCTTCTGTGCGCACTTACCGGATTTTACCGCGGATTTTTTGCGGTTTTGCTGCATGTTTCGCTGCAGAAAATGTTCATAACATCTCTGCAGTGAATCACCAGCAAAACCTATGGGAAAAAAAAATCCTGTGCGCACTAGGCGGAATTTGACAGCTGCATGTTTTGCTGCGGGATTCCCGCAGCAAAAACAATTGCATGTCACTTCTTTTCCGCACGTCGCTGCGGGATTTCACTCCATTGACTCCAATGTAATCGTGAAATCCCACAGGGAATAACGCAGGCAGCAAATTCTGTGCGGTTCACTGCGTTTTCCTGCGTTATTCCCTGCGGTATTTCGCGGTTTACCTCCGGTAATGTACATCGCTTGCCTGCGGTTTTGCAGGAAAGTGATGTCATTACAGGAAGAGGAAGCGGAGCAGAGAGTAAACACACACAGATCACACTCACACACAGACATCACAGACATAGAACACAGACACAGACACATAGAACACACATAGAAAGCAAACGGAAATATAGAAAAAAAAAAGCATGTGGGCTCCGCTGTATTTTTACCTTCCAGCCGAGGTAAGCACACAGCGGCGGCCCGGTATTCTCAGGCTGGGGAGGGAGAGGGGCAGGGTTAATGTCCCCCGCCTCCCTCCCACCTCCCGCAGCCGAGAATATCAGCCGCAGCTGCCCCGGCACTGTCGCATGCATTATGCGGCAGCACCGGCGTGTCCCCGTCTCTTCCTGCCGCCGTGTAGCAGTGGCAGTCAGGGTAATACAAGGGGTTAATGGTGGTGGATCACCGCCATTAACTCCAGGCTTGATCATGGTAGCGTCTATGTGACAGCTGACATGATCAACCCGTAAGTAAAGTGAATAAAACACAGACACCGAAAAATCCTTTATTTTAAATAAAACACAAACAAGCCTCGTTCACCCTTTTATTAACCCCTCCCGCACCAAAGCTCCGGCGTAATCCACAGCTCCGGCGTAATCCAGAGGTCCTGCGCTGCTTACATCCAGCCGCGACTGACATAGACACTGCTGAATGAATGCAGCTCGCAGCGAGACAGCAGAGGTAATTACCGGTCATTTCCCACGGCCGGTAATGTGAACTCACTGCCGACCATGGGAAATGCAGCGATCTGTCCTCTATGTATCTGTCTATCTATCTATCTATCTATCCCTCTATCTATCTATCTATCTATCTATCTATCTATCCATCCTTCTATCTATCTATCTATCCCTCTATCTATCTCTCTATCCATTATCTATCTATCTATCTATCTATCCCTCTATCTATCTATCCCTCTATCTATCTATCTATCTATCTATCCCTCTATCTATCTATCTATCTATCTATCCATCTATCCCTCTATCTATCTATCTATCTATCTATCCCTCTATCTATCTATCTATCTATCCCTCTATCTATCTATCTATCTATCTATCTATCTATCTATCTATCTATCTATCCATCCTTCTATCTATCTATCCCTCTATCTATCTATCTATCTCTCTATCCATTATCTATCTATCTATCTATCCCTCTATCTATCTATCTATCCCTCTATCTATCCCTCTATCTATCTATCCTTCTATCTATCTATCTATCTATCCCTCTATCTATCTATCTATCTATCTATCTATCTATCTATCCCTCTATCTATCTATCCCTCTATCTATCCCTCTATCTATCTATCTATCTATCTATCCCTCTATCTATCTATCTATCTATCTATCTATCTATCCCTCTATCTATCTATCTATCCCTCTATCTATCTATCTATCTATCTATCCCTCTATCTATCTATCTATCTATCTATCCCTCTATCTATCTATCTATCCCTCTATCTATCCCTCTATCTATCTATCCCTCTATCTATCCCTCTATCTATCCCTCTATCTATCCCTCTATCTATCTATCTATCTATCTATCTATCTATCTATCTATCTATCTATCTATCCCTCTATCTATCTATCTATCTATCTATCCCTCTATCTATCTATCTATCTATCTATCTATCTATCTATCCCTCTATCTATATATCTATCTATCTATCCCTCTATCTATCCCTCTATCTATCTATCTATCTATCTATCTATCTATCTATCTATCTATCCCTCTATCTATCTATCTATCTATCTATCTATCTATCTATCTATCCCTCTATCTATCTATCTATCCCTCTATCTATCTATCTATCTATCTATCTATCCCTCTATCTATCTATCTATCTATCTATCTATCCCTCTATCTATCTATCTATCCCTCTATCTATCCCTCTATCTATCTATCCCTCTATCTATCCCTCTATCTATCCCTCTATCTATCCCTCTATCTATCTATCTATCTATCTATCTATCTATCTATCTATCTATCTATCTATCCCTCTATCTATCTATCTATCTATCTATCTATCTATCTATCTATCTATCTATCTATCTATCCCTCTATCTATATATCTATCTATCTATCCCTCTATCTATCCCTCTATCTATCTATCTATCTATCTATCCCTCTATCTATTCTTCTGTCTCTTTATCTATCTAAAAGAAGGAAATTATTATTTATTTATTTTTTTCAATGTGCTTTATTGCATTGAATGCAATAAAGCACATACCAACCCGCACGCGGCAAAACCGCGGCAATACCGCGAACAATACCGCGGTAAAACCGCAGCAAACCGCGGCAAATTGCATGTGGTTTTCGGGTGCGGTTTGCCGCGGTTTTTTACCGTGGATGCGGTAATCTTTATATACCTGCGGAATTTCTTGAGAAAATTCCATTTTCCAGTGCGCACATATAGTTTATTTTAGCTGGAAAATCCCATTACCCTCAAACAAAAAATTCTCAGAAAAGTAAAGTCCCTGCGCCCGATCTATTCTGCACTTTCGGTGTCAGGATGGCAGAATTCAACCCGCCAGTTAACGAGCACCATTTCCCCAGACAACCCCTTTAATTCTTCATCGGTGAAGCAGACTGACACATTGCAACAAACAATCAGAGCAGCAGAGAGAATTGTGCTGGTGATGGGCTTCGCTCGCAGATGATTGCCTGAACTGGATGCAAGAGTAGAAGTGGGGATTTGAGATCCACTGGATTTAAATAAGAATGTTCACATTCACTGGCAGCAAGCGGAGATCTTGAAAATAATGAGAAAGTGAAGCACAAAGTCTGTTAGAAGTTTTCGGAACAGAGTGATTAGTCTGCAGTTACATGGGACTGCACGTTTAGTATGTAGAGGAGTATTGCTCACCTGTCTAGTAATGGTCCCCGTCTCCTGACGGATGCCCCCCCCTTCCCCGGCCGCACTTCCTGCTCTACTGGTTGTCTAACATTCTGGGCCCCACCTTCCCCACACAACTCGCTACGAGGAAGTTTTGGACATCTGTCGATTTTCTGTTCTGCAGTATATGACGTCTGCGCTGGCAGGTGACTCCTGACGGGAAGCAGCGAGGGGGATCCCTGCCTGATTTGGGGGGTGGCAACATAGGCTTGTCACACTATAGCGATGCACCTCCCCTTACATAAAGCAGGACTTCTGCGCCTCCCTGCGCCAGACACAGCGATGAATCACTTGGATTTGCCGTGACTGATTCTGTAAGCGGCCGGATACTTGTAAACCTTACAGCTTTTGATTTCTAGATCACTTCTTCACTTTCTGGACAAGGCAGCACCAAGTAAGTAACGAGACTCCATATCGATCCAGCTTTTCCTACAAAAATCATCCCTGTATGGAACTATAGCTAAAGCTAACCCAGCTTTTCCAGTGCGGTTCTGCAATTCAGGATTTTGGGAAAGCCGGGAGACCACCTTTTTACAGCTGTAACAGCAGCCTTGTTTTTTGTCATTGAGCTCTCTCATTGAAATAAATGTCCTACATTTCACCGTTTTCAAGATCTCTGGTAACTGGAATTGAATGAAAACATTTTTATCCAGAGGCTGAAAAGTACAAATCTAATACTTCTCACCCCTGAGGGTTTGTTACCATCGGATCTAATCTACACAATCTAATGCCTGGACGTGACTGATAGGAAAGGATTGGAGTCTATGCCGAACAAGTGCCCTGTGAGATCCCGGCCCAATGGTGGGGTTAACCCACTTAAAGGGGTCGTCCAGAATTAGAAAAACATGGCTGCTTGGTTTCAGTATCAGCGCCAGCCCTGTCCATGTCTTGTGCTCTGATATTACAACCCACCCAGCCCCATTGAAGTGAATAGAGCTGAGCTGCAATATCACACACAACTCCATGTCATGCAATATTTTACTAATTCTGGACAAATACTTTAAAAGGTGCAGATATCCCTCTTTAAATTGCACAAAATGTGACGGATGTGACTGCAGTTTTGACCCTTTTTGCTGAAATCTGTGGATATTGTGTCCGTCCTGTCAGTCTCGCATCGAGCGTAAGTCATGACATTGTATACTATTTTTGCAGGAACTATTAGGGGCGATAATCCCAGAAAAAAGGCAAATATGGCGCATTCACTGAATGTCAGCACTTCATCCCCTCTGATCATTGACATCCCACCCAGGGTCCTGGACGACTTCTGCCGCTGTGTTGACAGCCTGAACGACAGGGAGTGGATGCGGTTTGGTAAGAAATGATTCATACTCTGCTGATGTCTGTAACAATTAAAGAGATATTCCCAAAAGTGGCATGTAATGTATGAGACTGCACCAGCAGAATAGTGAGTGCAGCTCTGGAGTATAATACAGGTGGTAACTCAGGATCAGTACAGGATAAGTAATGTAATGTATGTATACATTGACTGCACCAACAGTATAGTGAGTGCAGCTCTGGAGTATAATACAGGATGTAACTCAGGATCAGTGCAGGATAAGTAATGTATGTACACAGTGACTACACCAGCAGAATAGTGAGTGCAGCTCTGAAGTATAATACAGGATGAAACTCAGGATCAGTACAGGATAAGTCATTTAATGTATGTACACAGTGACTGCGCCAGCAGAATAGTGAGTGCAGCTCTGGAGTATAATACAGGATAAGTAATGTAATGTATGTACACAGTGACTACACCAGCAGAATAGTGAGTGCAGCTCTTAAGTATAATACAGGATGAAACTCAGGATCAGTGCAGGATAAGTAATTTAATGTATGTACACAGTGACTGCACCAGCAGAATAGTGAGTGCAGCTCTGGAGTATAATACAGGATAAATAATGTAATGTATGTACACAGTGACTGCACCAGCAGAATAGTGAGTGCAGCTCTGAAGTATAATACAGGATGAAACTCAGGATCAGTGCAGGATAAGTAATTTAATGTATGTACACAGTGACTGCACCAGCAGAATAGTGAGTGCAGCTCTGGGGTATAATACAGGATGTAACTCAGGATCAGTACAGGATAAGTAATGTAATGTATGTACACAGTGACTGCACCAGCAGAATAGTGAGTGCAGCTCTGGGGTATATTACAGGATGTAACTCAGGATAAGTAATGTAATGTATGTACATAGTGATTGCACCAGCAGAATAGTGAGTGCAGCTCTGGAGTATAATACAGGATGTAACTCAGGATCAGTGCAGGATAAGTAATGTAATGTATGTACACAGTGACTGTACCAGCAGAATAGTGAGTGCAGCTCTGGAGTATAATACAGGATGTAACTCAGGATCAGTGCAGGATAAGTAATGTAATGTATGTACAGTTCTCGCCAAAAGTATTGGCACCCCTGCAATTCTGTCAGAGAATACTTAGTTTCTTCTTGCAAATGATTGCAATCACAAATTCTTTGGTATTATTATCTTCATTTAATTTGTCTTCAATGAAAAAAAAGAAAAAAAATTGTCATAAAGCCAAACTGGGTATAATTCCACACCAAACATAAAAAAGGGGGTGGAGAAAAGTATTGGCACTGTTTAAAAAATCATGTGATGCTTCTGTAATTTGTGTAATTACCAGCACCTGTAACTTACCTGTGGCACCTAACAGGTGTTGGCAATAATAAATCACACTTGCAGCAGGTGACATGGATTAAAGTTGGCTCAACCTCTGTCCTGTGTCCTTGTGTGTACCACATTGAGCATGGAGAAAAGAAAGAAGACCAAAGAACTGTCTGAGGACTTGAGACTCCAAATTGTGAGGAAGCATGAGCAATCTCAAGGCTACAAGTCCATCTCCAAAGACCTGAAAGTTCCTGTGTCTACGGTGCGCAGTGTCATCAAGAAGTGTAAAGCCCATGGCACTGTGGCTAACCTCCCTAGATGTGGAAGGAAAAGAAAAATTGCAGAGAGATTTCAACGTAAGATTGTGCGGATGGTGGATAAAGAACCTCGACTAACATCCAAACAAGTTCAAGCTGCCCTGCAGTCCGAGGGTACAACAGTGTCAACCCGTACTATCCGTCGGCGTCTGAATGAAAAGGGACTGTAGGGTAGGATACCCAGGAAGACCCCACTTCTTACCCCGAGACATAAAAAAGCCAGGCTGGAGTTTGCCAAAACTTACCTGAGAAAGCCTAAAACGTTTTGGAAGAATGTTCTCTGGTCAGAGGAGACAAAAGTAGAGCTTTTTGGGAAAAGCCATCAACATAGAGTTTACAGGGAAAAAAAAAAAAGAGGCATTCAAAGAAAACAACACGATCCCTACAGTCAAACATGGCGGAGGTTCCCTGATGTTTTGGGGTTGTTTTGCTGCCTCTGGCACTGGACTGCTTGACTGTGTGCATGGCATTATGAAGTCTGAAGACTACCAACAAATTTTGCAGCATAATGTAGGGCCCAGTGTGAGAAAGCTGGGTCTCCCTCAGAGGTCATGGGTCTTCCAGCAGGACAATGACCCAAAACACACTTCAAAAAGCACTAGAAAATGGTTTGAGAGAAAGCACTGGAGACTACTAAAGTGGCCAGCAATGAGTCCAGACCTGAACCCCATAGAACACCTGTGGAGAGATCTCAGAATGGCAGTTTGGAGAAGGCACCCTTCACATCTCAGGGACCTGGAGCAGTTTGCCAAAGAAGAATGGTCTAAAATTCCAGCAGAGCATTGTAAGAAACTCATTGATGGTTACCGGAAGCGGTTGTTCGCAGTTATTTTGGCTAAAGGTTGTGCAACCAAGTATTAGGCCCCTTTCACATTGCGTTTTACCTTCCGCTCACAGGTCCCGTCGGAGCATCCGTCCGAACCGCCCCTCCCCCACTCTGCAAAGCGTGTTCCGGACGCATGCGCCCGACAGGGCCATTCACTGCTATGGAGCGCACTGCGTTAGCGTGTGCTCTGTTTTGTGCCATTTTTTGCACATATACGTTTCTGCAGACGGACACCTGAACGTAGTCCACCTACGTTCGGGTGTCCGTCTGCAGAAACGTATATGTGCAAAAAATGGCACAAAGCAGAGCACACGCTAACGCAGTGCGCTCCACAGCAGTGAATGGCCCTGTTGGGCGCATGCGTCCGGAACACGCTTTGCAGAGTGGTTCGGACGGATGCTCCGACGGGACCTGTGAGCGGAAGGTAAAACGCAATGTGAAAGGGGCCTTAGGCTAAGGGTGCCCATACTTTTGTCTGGCCCAATTTTGGAGTTTTGTGTGAAATGATCAATGATTTGATTTTTGTTTCATTCTCTTTTGTGTTTTTTCGTTGCAAGCAAAATAAATGAAGATAATAATACCAAAGAATTTGTGATTGCAATCATTTTCAAGAAGAAACTGAGTATTCTCTGACAGAATTGCAGGGGTGCCAATACTTTTGGCCAGCACTGTATACAGTGACTACACCAGCAGAATAGTGAGTGCAGCTCTGGAGTATAATACAGCAGGTAACTCAATATCATTACAGGATATGCAATGTAATGTAATGTATGTACACAGTGACTGCACCAGCAGAATAGTGAGTGCAGCTCTGGAGTATAATACAGGATAAGTAATGTAATGTATGTACACAGTGACTACACCAGCAGAATGGTGAGTGCAGCTCTGGAGTATAATACAGCAGGTAACTCAGGGTCAGTACATGATAAGTAAAGTAATGTATGTACACAGTGACTGCACCAGCAGAATTCTGAATGCAGCTCCGGACATAGTGAACTTACATAGTGATTCCTAGTTAGACTTTATACTATACGCCGGTTATATATCAGGTGTCAGGTGAAGTACCAGTCTCTATGACATTTATGTGATGATTTGTGGTTACCGTTGTGATTAATTAGCACTGCTGATCACATGAGGAGGTGAGTCCTGATAACGGCTCCTGCACTTCCCCTATTCTGGCCCTGTTGTGCAGATAGTGGAGCTGGCAGGTTGGGTGTTATCTATTAGGCTATGTGTTTTTGATGAGGTGTTTTTGTATGTACTTTTGATGCCAGAAATGTCTATGAGAATCCTGAAGGCCTGTGCACACGTTGCTTATTTCTTACTTGCAGATTTGGTGCAGAAAATAATCTGCTGCATGTCGATTTCTTGGTGCATTTTTCAGCTCTTTCACCCATTGATTTCATTATGAAAAAAGCGGCAAATATGCACCTCGTTTTTGGTGTGTATTTCTGCCAGATAATTTCTGCATCAAATACTCAGTGTGCACACAGCCTTACAGGGGCTGTACTATGATCCTGTGCAGCTGTTTAGCTTCTGTAAAAAAATAACAATCCCATTCATTGACAGGAAGCAGAGATCTATACATGTGTTTTTTTTTCTTTCTCAGCATCGCACGTTGTGAATGACCAGACGACCATCCAGCGTTTCTATATGAGGCGGAGATGGGGCGACTGTGTGACCGGGGAGCTGCTGTGGAGCTGGGGGCAGAAGCTGGCCACCGTCCAGGACCTGGAGCTCGTCTTGCAGAGGCTGGAGCTCTACCGGGCACTGGAAATCCTCCAGCAGTGTAAGAGTTACTGTCGCACTGGGAAGATGGGCTATGCTAGTGTCAGTCGTAACTGCAGCTCTGGCATTATATTCCTGAGCCTTAAGCGGGCTTTACCCGCTACGAGATCGCTACAGCGATCTCGTTGGGGTCACGGATTTTGTGACGCACATCCGTCCGCTGTAGCGATCTCGTGTGTGACTCCTAGGAGCGATTTTGGATCGTTGCAAAAACGTCGAAAATCACTCCTCGTTGACATGGGGGTCCATTCTCAAATATCGCTGCTGTCGTGTGGGCGAAGTTGATCCTCGTCCCTGCGGCAGCACACATCACTATGTGTGACGCCGCAGGAACGAGGAACCTCTCCTTACCTGCCACACGCCAGCAATGAGGAAGGAAGAAGGTGGGCGGGATTTTCGTCCCGCTCATCTCCGCCCCTCCACTTTGATTGGGTGGCCGCTTAGTGACGTCGCTGTGACGCTGAGCGAACCGCCCCCTTAGAGAGGAGGCGGATCGCCGGTCACAGCGACGTCGCCGAGCAGGTAAGTAGTGTGACGCTGCCGTAGCGATAATGTTCGCTACGGCAGCGATCTTCACATATCGGCATAACGAGAGGGGCGGGTGCTATCACGCTCGCCATCGCTAGCATCGGCTAGCGATCTCGTAGCGTGTAAAGCCACCCTTTAGGCCGCTTTACACGCTACGACATCGCTAATGCGATGTCGTTGGGGTCACGGAATTGGTGACGCACATCCGGCCGCGTTAGCGATGTCGTTGCGTGTGACACCTATGAGCGATTTTGAATCGTCGCAAAAACGTTCAAAATCGCTCATCGGTGACATGGGGGTCCATTCTCAAATATCGCTGCTGCAGCGTGTACGATGTAGTTCGTCGCTCCTGCGGAAGCACACATCGCTCTGTGTGACGCCGCAGGAACGAGGAACCTCACCTTACCTGCCGCCGCCCGCAATGCGGAAGGAAGAAGGTGGGCGGGATGTTACGTCCCGCTCATCTCCACCCCTCTGCTTTGATTGGGCGGCCGCTTAGTGACGTCGCTGTGACACCGCACGGACCGCCCCCTTAGAAAGGAGGCGGTTCGCCGGTCAGAGCGACGTCGCAGGGCAGGTAACTAGTGTGACAGGTCTGGGCGATGTTGTGTGCCACGGGCAGTGATTTACCCGTGTCGCACAACCGATGGGGGCGGGTACCCACGCTAGCGATATCAGTACCGATATCGCAGCGTGTAAAGTGGCCTTTATAGTGTATGGACTTTGCAAATGCATTGATGAGCAGAATAATAATGTGATCTATTCTACAGACCCCTGCAGTCCGGCAATGTCCCCCGGGACTGATGTCAGGAAAGAAGCTGCACAAACGTCTGATGAAACGGCAAGAAGCTGCAGGAACAGCAACAGTGTCACAAAAATGGTGTCAGGTAATGGCCTGGGATGTATAATACGGGCAGTGACGAGGGAGGCCAGGGATGGCGTCACTATATCCGCCTCTGTGTTACAGAATCCAGGCTACCACCACTCCCATCACCACCACAACCCCCATCAGAGCTGCTGAGGTCCATGGGGGCAGAGTCCGACTCAGAGCAGGTGTCCAGCACAGATCAGGTAGGTGTCCTCCAGGCACATCTTATCTTATACACTGGAGATCAAAATTAGAGGACAATGTATGATCACTTGCTTTTTTCAGAAATAATATAATCTACATTGATGAACATTTGCAGGTTTTGTGTAAGGGGTGCACCATGCCACTAGAACAGGGTTTAAAAAAGATCCAAACTTTAGACACATAAAACCTTTATTTTGCCCAAAATGTAATGATCATAATTAGAGAACAGCAATGAGTGTAGCACAGAGAATGATTATCAGTAAATGTTCTGCAGGTAACAACAGTCACAATCAGTAGGACGTGCACCGCCAGTCGCTGTGAATGACTTCAGCACATCAGGACATCACTAGTCTCTCACACTGCTCGGGTGGGATTTTGGTCCACTCTTCTTCCAGTCTCTCCCACAGTTCTTTGACTGTTGTGGGTTTCTTGGCCATAACTTTGTCACAAGGATTTTCCAGAGGTTTTCTATTGGGTTTAGTTCAGGACTCTGGGCTGTGGCCATGTCGTTGTTTCAGTGTTTTCTGTTCCAAGGATCTGCTTTCCCCGTTTTGCTCTGAGACAGGGGCATTGTCCTGCATGAAAATTGCTGCTGATTGAGTGATAAACACAAGTAAGGAGCCACGTGTTGTGAAGAAGGTTCTGATCCACACTTTTATTCTCTCTGACATGTAGCTGTGTGAGAGGTCCAACTCCTGATGCAAAAAACATTCCGCAAACCATGACCCTTCCTCCACCACCTTTCATTGACTTCTTAACATACTTTGGCTTCAGTCTTTCCCCAGTTTGTCGACGAACATAATGTTTCCCATCAGACCCAAATAAATTAGACTTGATTTCATCACTAAAATGAACTATGGACACTTCTCCTCTGTCCACACAACATGCTCCTCACCAAAGGTTAGTCTAGCCTTGTGACTCTTTCTGCTAATCAGAGGTTTGGTCACTGCAGAGTGGGCCTTCAGTCCAAATGCTCTTAAACGGTGTGACACAGTATGACGAGACAGATCCTTACCCTGTTCAGTGCTGAACTGGCGAGCAATTTCAGCTGCAGTGTTGAAATGACCCATGGAGAGTCTATACATTATCATGTCATCTCTTGCATTTGTCTTTCGAGGGCGACCAGCCTTCTTGGGGGACTTGAAAGAGTTTGTGATGTTGTAAAGATGAAATATTCTCAAAATCACAGACTTGGAACGACCAACTTCTCTTGCTATGGCTGATAGGGTCACCCCTTTGGACTTCATCTGGACAACCTGCTGCTGGAGGATTTCAGTCACTTTTGGAATGGCACACCGTTTTTGCAGTCAGTGCAAACTGGAAAGTTAGGCCGCCAGTTACATAGGGTTTGTCAGATAATAAAGGAAATTAGCCCCAGGTGCCAGATTAACACCAATAACTTGCAGGGATCTGAAAGTGTTCTCTAATTTTGATCCGTGT
The DNA here is from genome assembly GCF_048569485.1 of Anomaloglossus baeobatrachus. Lineage (NCBI taxonomy): Eukaryota > Metazoa > Chordata > Amphibia > Anura > Aromobatidae > Anomaloglossus > Anomaloglossus baeobatrachus. Next base: position 48,009,897 of record NC_134360.1, on the reverse strand, counting down.
TCTTTTACATTTATCTCATTTACATTTTTATTATTTGCTTTACAATAAATTCAATTCATGAAAGAAGCTTAAAATCCTGCAAGTTTCCTCATGTTAGGATATAATCACATAAGACGACACAATGACCGCAACGTTTAGGAAATTGTGTGTTGTTCTCTAATTTTGATATCCAGTGTATATAATTATATATGTACAGCTGGTATAACCTGGGCATCTCCTGTATATAATTATATGTGTACAGCTGGTATAACCTGGGCATCTCCTGTATATAATTATATGTGTACAGCTGGTATAACCTGGGCATCTCCTGGATATAATTATATATGTACAGCTGGTATAACCTGGGCATCTCCTGTATATAATTATATATGTACAGCTGATATAACCTGAGCATCTCCTGTATATAATTATATATGTACAGCTGGTATAACCTGGGTATCTCCTGTATATAATTATTTATGTACAGCTGGTATAACCTGGGTATCTCCTGTATATAATTATATATGTACAGCTGGTATAACCTGAGCATCTCCTGTATATAATTATATATGTACAGCTGGTATAACCTGGGCATCTCCTGTATATAATTATATATGTACAGCTGGTATAACCTGGGCATCTCCTGTATATAATTATATATGTACAGCTGGTATAACCTGGGCATCTCCTGTATATAATTATATATGTACAGCTGGTATAACCTGGGTATCTCCTGTATATAATTATATATGTACAGCTGGTATAACCTGGGCATCTTCTGTATATAATTATATGTGTACAGCTGGTATAACCTGGGCATCTCCTGTATATAATTATATACAGTGTGTCCACCTATATCTTGTCCACCACCATTAACTTGAGAACGGCGGCAGCTATAGGCATAGAAGTGGTGTCTAGGTATAGTAAAGTAGCCATGCGCTACGCAATGAAACCACCTATAGCGCCACCTGGTGGAAAACAACGGAGTTAGCATTTTTATCTCGAAAACAGAATGAGATAGAGAAAAAAAGTGAATTTCAAAATTGTAGGGCATCATCAATTCAATACGAATCAACACCTTGCATATAGAAATGCTATGATATGAAACCCATGACCCCCCCAAAACATTGAATGCTGGTAACGCATATGGTACTCATTTAACTTTGATGCTCAAAGTGGCCCCCGTCAGCTGCAATGCACATCTGGACTCTGCACAGCATATTGTATCTTGCTGCACGCTGTGCAATATGGTAGGTGACACGTTTGAACAAGCATCTGTGATCCGTCGTCGTAGGTTCTGCAATGTTGGTGGAGGGGTCGCATACACCTGCTGTTTGATGTGACCTCACAGAAAGAAGTCCAATGGGGTCAGGTCAGGTGAGTGGAGGCCACTCCACACAGCCCCCATACCCAATGACTTGTAGGAAGGTCTCCATGAGGTATCGCTTCACGTCCGCAGCCTTGTGAGTTTTACACGTTCTAATCATAGCATTTCTGTATGCAAGGTGTCGATTCGTATTGAATTGATGATGCCCTACAACTTTGTAATTCACTTTTTTTCTCTATCTCGTTCCCTTTTCGAAATACAAATGCCAACTCCGTTGTTTTCCACCAGGTGGCGCTATAGGTGGTTTCATTGCATAGCGCATGGCTACTTTACTATACCTAGACACCACTTCTATGCCTATAGCTGCCGCCGTTCTCAAGTTAATGGCGGTGGACAGGATGTAGGTGGACACACTGTATGTATCTCCGGTAGATGTCCTTGTATGTGGTGATGTAGACTATATAGCTGTATAGTAACGTTCTCCTCCCATCTTGTGGAAGGTATTAAGTACTCCACAGCAGGAGATCAGCCTGTCACTGAACACCACGTGTCAGCACTGGACGAGCCGACAGCTGGAAGAAGCTACAGACGGGTTCAGTGTGAACAGGAGGATACACAGCGGACAGTTTGCTGATGTCTTTGTAGGATGCAGAGGAGACAATGTTTATGCTGTGAAGAGGATGAAGGAGGTACGGAACCTCGTTATTATTGGGGAGTTTGGTCCGGGACACATTATCTCTCTGGCAGGTGTGAGTAGTGACCAAATCATGTCTGCGCTTTCTTTAGGTGCAGTCGGACAGGACAGAGTCATTCTATGAGAAAGAGGCTCAGATCAGCTTTCGGTAAGTGATCACTCTGTGAACCATCACTTTCTATGTAACAAGCTTAATTACTACTGTGTGCAGTTGTGTACCTGTAATGTTTGTTTTAGCTTCTGAAGATTATCATTGCCAGACTAGGTGTTCTAGTCCAGCGAGTCCCCTGCTGTGATTAGCAACTCACTCTTTATAGAAATGCACATACAGAGCAGCTCTGTTACATGCAAAATCTAACATCTCTGTGTCAGAACGGCTGCAGCCAGTAATCTAAGTGTTACATCATTGGATTCAGGATCTCTTCGCCAGACTGATACATTGTAAAAACTGTCAAGAGAGGAAAGAGATTTGTGCTACTCTTGGGTTTATCTCACAGAGGATTGTCTAGACTGGATCCAATTGTAACAAACCCTCAGCTGTGAGAAGTTAATTTACCCCAATAGTGAAAATATCACTTCTGTAGCTTTTCCCTCCCATGTTTTGCACAGATGTCATCATCCCAATCTTCTGAAGTTGCTCGGCTTCTGTGTGGAGAGCGGACATCACTATCTAATCCATCGTTTTATGAAGGAGGGATCTCTGGATGTCGCCTTACAGAAAGTGAGTCTGTCCTCAAGGAAGAAACAATCCTCCTCTTCATCTCTATGGATGGTTAAAGCCTTACTTTCCTATAGGTGACATATTTAACTGGCAGGTATATAGGTACATACAGTATACACTTATATAAACATTATATATACACATAAACATGATACCTACTTTCGGTGTGATGTGATTGGAGCATAGTCCACCTCTTCTGTGACAGATGATTATTCCATAGGTGATGGCAGCGTTACCAGGGAATGTATGAAATCCATACGTCTTCCCTATTTCTTTCCCTTTGTGCTCTTCCCTCAGCCCATGCAGGTACTGACCTCTTCATAGACTTTCCATGATAAGGTCATGTCCCGATTTCTGAATTTCACTTGCTAAAATTCTCAAAATCTAGAGACCTGGAAATACTTGAGTTAGAAAGTTTTCCATATAAATAAATGTACCCCCATTGTTTAACTCTCACTAATGTGAGACTGTGACCGGGGTTGTCTATGACGGCCGGTATGTCTCGCCCCGGTTGTGCTCACTCCATGATAGAAAGTACATCCACTCTAGGGTTAATGCTGTTTCCTTACAGGCTGAAGGAAGGGTTAAATGGAAACAGGAACAAGGGCAGGTGTGCTGGGTGTGAGGGAGTGAACACAACTCCCTGAGTTCTCTGCTGGAGAGGCACATGTATATTGGTGTGGACTTTTGTTTGGACATTAAAACCGTGTGCTGTGAACCTTAATGCTTGGATCCCGTGTCTTCTGCTGCGCAGCCGACCGTGCTACCTCACATATGGTGGAGAATCGGCGGGCATCCCAGCCGGTGAGGTGTAGCTTCCTTTTCTGGTGATCCGGTAGCACATGTCCTGGATTCAAGCGGCTATACTACGGCCCAAACCCAGCGACACCATGGAGGAAATACTAAAGCAGCAGCAACAGATCAATGCACACCTGCTCCAATCCTTGAAATCGCAGGACTAAAGACACCAAGAACTGCTGGTTCAGGCCAATGCACGTCAGCAGCAAGCCTTACAATTGCAGGAACAAAGACATCAAGAACAGATGGTTCTCCTGGCCAAGTCGATCCGTGCTGGACCGGCAGCAACAACCCCGGGACTGGGTGATGACGGCAGCGTCCGGAAAGCGGTGAGACAAGCGTTGCAAAAGATGACCCCGGGGGATGATGTGGAAGCGTTCCTGGCGGTGTTTGAGTGGGTGGCCGAGCGGGAAAAGCTGCCGACCCCCCAGTGGGCTGAGGTATTGTCGCCCTATCTGACGGGGGAACCCCAAAAAGCGTACCTGGACCTCTGTACCGAGGACGCCATTGACTATGTGACCCTAAAAGCCGAAATACTGGCACGGTTGGGGGTGAATACCTATGTACGGGCTCAGCGGGTAAATCAGTGGTTCTATGAGGAAGCCAAACCCGTACGCTCCCAGGCCTATGACTTATTGCATCTTGTAAAAAAGTGGTTACAACCTGACACTCTGAGCCCGGCGCAGATGGTGGAAAGGGTAGTAGTGGATCGTTTTGTGCGCACTTTACCCGTCACCGTTCAACGGTGGGTAGGACAGGGTGACCCGAGTACCCTGGACCAATTAGTGTCCCTGGTAGAGCGGCATGTGGCTACGCAGGACTTGATACGGGACACTGAGACTTTGCGTACCGCCCGTCGGTCCGGCCCCTCCAAGCCTAGGGCCAAGGACCCACCGCCGACACCGGTGCAGGAGTCCCCTACCGTCCCGTCTGAGGCCACGGCCGCCATTCCTGAGGTCCGGAAGGTTCTGTACCCTAAACGACAACCCGTCAAGGGGGTTTCCGTCCCCATTAGATGTTGGCGATGCCAGCGGGTGGGACATATGGAAGCCCAGTGTCCACTCACCACGGAGCCCATGGATTGTGGGGTTACCCGGCGGGGTTCAATGTATGCTCAGGTGGTGTGTACCGCTGACCTGGTCTCCCCAGAGACGGAGCCCCACTTGTGCCAAATACAGGTGAATGGATGTCCGGTTACAGGATTGTTGGATTCCGGAAGCTTAGTGACCCTTGTGCGATCCACCTTGAGGGCTAAAGTAAAGGCCACAGGACGTACCGTGGGGGTGGTTTGCATACATGGGGACCGCCGAGACTATCCCACAGGGATTGTCACCATCACAGCACCTTGCGGTCAGGTGCAACATGAGGTGGGACTTCTTAACACTCTTCCCTATGACGTGATCCTAGGAAGGGATCTACCCTATTTTTGGACTTTATGGAAGGGACCCCCTAAGTCTCCTCAGATATTGGTCAGTCCGGGACCTGAGCCCTACAATCCTGAATCCGGGACACCTGCCGTAGGGGTCCCCATGATAGGGACAGAATGTGAACCCGATAGGTCGCCCCTAGAGGTATTGGCAGGAGAGGCTGAGACGGTCGAACCCATCCCGGAGTTGGAGGCGTCCCCGGATACGTTTGGGACTGCCCAACTCCAGGACCCTACATTAATACATGCCCGGAGTCGGGTGACAGTAATTGACGGGGTGGCACAGCTGCCCGGTGCCCAGGTAAGATACCCCCATTTCGCTCTTAAGCAGGATTTACTATTTACTCTACCGGGTAGATGAAATACGGGGCGTGGGGGTAGAGCAGTTGGTGGTGCCCCAGCCGCATCGTCGGCGGGTCCTCGACTTGGCTCATAAACACCTGATGAGTGGCCACCTAGGGGTCAAGAAAACGCAGGAGCGAATATTGCAAAGGTTCTATTGGCCCGGAGTCTTTGGGGAGGTAAAACGGTTCTGCGAAACCTGCCCGGAGTGTCAGCTTACCGCACCCCTGACCCATTTTCGCAGTCCGTTGGTACCGTTACCCATTATAGAAGTCCCTTTTGAACGGATAGGGATGGATCTGGTGGGGCCCCTCGTAAAGTCCGCTCGAGGGCACCAACACATCCTAGTGATCGTTGACTATGCCACCCGGTATCCCGAGGCGATACCTCTCAGACATACTGCAGCAAAGCTTATAGCTCGGGAGTTGTTTGCTGTGTTCTGCCGGGTGGGATTGCCCAAGGAGATCCTTACGGATCAGGGGACCCCATTCATGTCTAAAGTGACCAAAGAGCTATGCCGGCTACTCCAGATCAAGCAGTTGCGTACGTCTGTGTATCATCCTCAAACGGATGGTTTAGTCGAGCGTTTCAATAAAACCCTGAAAACCATGCTCAAAAGGGTAATTTCAAAAGACGGGAAAGACTAGGATATGATGCTTCCCTATTTGATGTTTGCCATCCGTGAGGTGCCACAGGCATCCACGGGGTTTTCGCCTTTTGAGTTGTTATACGGGCGACATCCCCGGGGATTGTTGGACCTGGCAAAGGAAACATGGTAGCAAGAGCCCACCCCCCATAAAAGTGTGATTGAACACATTTTAGGTATGCAGAACCGCATAAGCGCGGTCATGCCAATTGTGAAGGAGCATTTACAGGAGGCTCAGGCCGCGCAAAGCGGCCGCTACAATAGACAAGCCACCGTGCGGACCTTTAAACCCGGGGATCGGGTGTTGGTATTAATCCCCACGGCGGAGAGTAAATTCCTGGCTCAGTGGCAAGGCCCCTACGAGATAAAGGAAAGAGTCGGGGTGGTTAACTATAAAGTATTGCAGCCCGGTAGGCGGAAACCTGAACAAATATACCATGTCAACCTATTAAAACCTTGGCAGGAACGGGAAAGCCTGATGGCTGTTTTTTCCCCATCTCCCTCCTCTTCGGGTCGTTCACCTCCGGCTCCAGCGACCTCCGGAGAGGACGAACCGGAAGTAAGGATTGGAGAAGCCCTCACCAAGACTCAGAGGCGAGAGGCCAGACGGTTGGTTCAGCAGAACCCCGATGTCTTCTCCGAGCTGCCCGGTAGGACCAGTCTGATACGACATGATATTGTCACCGAGCCCCACCTGAAGGTACGCCTGAAGTCATACCGGGTACCGGAGGCTCGACGACAAGCCATATCGGAGAAAGTAAAGACAATGTTACGCCTGGGGGTCATCGAAAAATCCCGGAGTGAATGGGCTAGCCCGATTGTCCTAATACCAAAACCCGATGGCTCCTTAAGGTTCTGCAATGACTTTAGGAGATTGAACGAAATATCCAAGTTCGATCTCTACCCCATGCCCAGGGTGGATGAGCTGATTGATAGGCTGGGACAGGCGCGGTATTTTACCACGCTCGACCTGACCAAGGGGTACTGGCAGGTGCCACTGACGGAGTCCGCCTAGGAGAAAACCGCTTTTGTTACGCCGGAGGGTCTCTTCCACTATGTTGTCTTGCCTTTTGGGTTACATGGCGCTCCAGCCACGTTCCAGAGGTTGATGGACTTAGTGCTGGAACCCCACCAGGCGTATGCATCAGCGTACCTTGATGACATCATTATTTACAGCTCCGATTGGCAGACCCACTTGGAACAGGTACAAGCGGTGGTGGACGCGCTTCGAACAGCCGGATTGACAGCCAATCCCAAGAAATGTGCGTTGGGACTCACGGAAGCCCGCTACTTGGGCTACGTGATAGGCCAAGGAGTGATTAAGCCCCAAATTAACAAGGTTGAGGCGATCCAGAAGTGGCCTAGACCCCTGACCACGAAGCAGGTTAGGGCCTTCCTGGGTATCGTGGGGTACTACAGGAGGTTTGTAAAGGATTTTGCGGGACTATCAGCCCCCTTGACGGACCTTCTCAAAGGCAAGAAGTCCGTCATGGTGCGCTGGACTCCGCAGGCCGAGGACTCCTTCCGGGCCCTGAAGGGGGTCCTGTGCGGACAGCCCGTTCTCGTACACCCTGATTTCCGGAAGGAGTTCATAGTACAGACTGACGCCTCGGAGGTCGGCCTGGGGGCAGTGCTGTCTCAGGTGGTTCAGGGGGAGGAACACCCCGTCACCTTCTTAAGTAGGAAGCTCACCCCTCCCGAGTGGAATTATAGCGTAGTGGAGAAGGAGTGCCTGGCGATCAAGTGGGCCTTGGAGTCCCTACGCTATTACCTGCTGGGACGGCAGTTTCGCTTGGTGACGGATCACTCTCCACTGGTCTGGATGAGGTCCGCCAAGGAACGGAATGCCCGGGTTACCCGGTGGTTCCTTTCTCTGCAGAACTTCCGGTTTACTGTTGAACATCGGGCCGGTAGGTTGCAGGGCAACGCCGATGCCTTGTCCCGCGGCCCGTGTTTGATGGCGGGAGTTCAACCCCGCACGCTTGAACTGAGGGGGGGGGTATGTGAGACTGTGACCGGGGTTGTCTATGACGGCCGGTATGTCTCGCCCCGGTTGTGCTCACTCCATGATAGAAAGTACATCCACTCTAGGGTTAATGCTGTTTCCTTACAGGCTGAAGGAAGGGTTAAATGCAAACAGGAACAAGGGCAGGTGTGCCGGGTGTGGGGGAGTGAACACAACTCCCTGAGTTCTCTGCTGGAGAGGCACATGTATTTTGTTGTGGACTTTTGTTTGGACATTAAAACCGTGTGCTGTGAAACTTAGTGCCTGGATCCCGTGTCTTCTGCTGCGCAGCCGACCGTGCTACCTCACACTAATAATATACAAACGGTCACTATGTGCATACATTACACTGCTGTATACTGTATTATGCTTCAGAGCTGCACATACTATTCTGCTGGTGCAGTCACTGTGTACATATATTACTGATCCTGTACTGATCTTGAGTTACATCCTGTATTATACTCCAGAGCTGCACTCACTATTCTGCTGGTGCAGTCACTGTGTACATACATTACATTACTTATCCTGTACTGATCCTAAATTACATCCTGTATTATACTCCAGAGCTGCACTCACTATTCTGCTGGTGCAGTCACTGTGTACATACATTACATTACTTATCCTGTACTGATCCTAAATTACATCCTGTATTATACTCCAGAGCTGCACTCACTATTCTGCTGGGGCAGTCACTGTTTACATACATTACTTATCCTGTACTGATCCTAAATTACATCCTGTATTATTCTCCAGAGCTGCACTCACTATTCTGCTGGTGCAGTCACTGTGTACATACATTACATTACTTATCCTGTACTGATCCTGAGTTACATCCTGTAGTATACTCCAGAGCTGCACTCACTATTCTGCTTGTGCAGTCACTGGTTACATACCTTACATCACTTATCCTGTACTGATCCTGCGTTACATTCTGTATTAGACTCCAGAGCTGCACTCACTATTCTGCTGTGTATTTTTCAGGGTGGATGTATCCTGGGCTGGGAGAAGAGACTGGCTGTCGGTGTTGGTCTATTACATGGTGTTGGTCACTTGCACAATGCTGGTATCTTTCATGGAAACATTAAGAGGTGAGACATTTGGGGGAAATTCAGCAAACCCAACCCTTTACGACAAAAAGCTGGTGTTAAGAAGTTCCAAATTTTGTGTAACACGTAATTGCTTAACAATGTGGCAACTTTGGGTGTTTTGTTTCAAGCTCCAACCACTTTAGAAAGAAAAAAAAAATGACATACAGCGTGTGCCCGCCTGGATCATTCTCCAGTGGGGGTGGTGGTGATCTGAGTCACTTCGCCTGACGTGTGCCGCAGGTCTTCTCACTTCTCTACCTCCAGAATATCAGCGTGCACACTTCCGCCTCTGATGCTAGACGTTTCCATATTGTTATTTCGTACATCCTGTGGCTCCACTTTTGCTTCCTCATTTATGGTTCCTTTATTATTAACCCATTTATGGTCACCGCTATTCGAATAATGAGGGGAAATCCCATTATAAATGAGACTCTCAAACTACAAAACGCCAGAGCCCCCAGTTTGGCATTGTCAATGAGGAATTCTGTGCAGTGGCGTAACTAGAGTTCGATGGGCCCCGGTGCAAAATGTGGACCTGAACCCCCACACCCATTCCCCTAGGGGTACAGGATAATTACGCTGACACTTGACTCTTTCCCTCAGCACCCAGTTTTCCCATACTCCGATCTCTCTTTTCCTCAGCACCCAGCTTTCCTATATTCTGATATCAATATTGTCCTCAGCACCCAGCTTTCCTATATTCTGATATCAATATTGTCCTCAGCACCCAGCTTTCCATGTTCTGATATCCATCTTTCCCTCAGCACCCAGCTTGCCCTTGATATCAGAGCATGGGAAAGCTGGATGCTGAGGGAAAGATGTATAGCAGAGCATGGGAAAGCTGGGTGCTGAGGACAAGATGGATATCATAATATAGGAAAGCTGGGTGCTGAGGTCTATCAGAGTATGGGAAGGCTGGGTGCTGAGTTAAAAATGTATAGGAGAGCATGGGAAAGCTGGGTGCTGAGGACAAGATGGATATCATAATATAGGAAAGCTGGGTGCTGAGGTCTATCAGAGTATGGGAAGGCTGGGTGCTGAGTTAAAAATGTATAGGAGAGCATGGGAAAGCTGGGTGCTGAGGAAAGAGCCTCATTCCCTCAGCACCCAGCTGGCACCAGGTTCCCCTGAATCACAGGCCCCATAGTGGTTGCTTGGCCTACTGCCATTGGCGATACGCTGCTGGCTGAGGTCCTCGGGCCCCCTGAACTCCTGGGACTGGTCGCGACCGTTCTTCCCCTGATTCTGTGCCTGTGTGAAGACCATTTTCACACCAGCGTTATGACAACTGTCTCCGGTGTCCCACACACCCCTATCCCCTAAAATGGGGTCAGCCATTTTGGAATTGTGTGCACAGCTATTCTTCCCATCATATCAGATGACATATCGTTAGGATATGACAACTGTTTATTAGTGGGCTCTGACCTCTGGGACCCCCAGTAATACGAAATATAAAAGGACTGTGGCGGTTCTAGTGGAGTGCAGCGTCTTCTTGTTTTTTACTGTGTGTGATTGGTGCTGGCTGCAAATTCCATAGTATCCCGGGGGTCATGACACTGCGGAAAAATCTTTAAAAAGAGTGGATGCACTGCGGCCCCTTCATTATGAGGGTCTGCGCATAGATTTATACTGCCACCACTAGAGGGAGCTCTATCTCCATATACGGCTGGGATTTTGAGTTTCATTAAGAGACTCGGGCGCCGATACAGGATGATCCATTTCTACTTAACCCCTCGTTGTCTTCCCTTTCCAGTTCCAATGTCTTCCTGGATGAGGATTTCTCTGCGCGTCTTGGTCACGCCGGGATGCGATTCTGTCCTGATCGATCGGCAAATTACACCAATGTGAAGACCCACGATCTGCAACGGTTCCAGCCTTACCTGCCTGACTGCTACCTGCGGAGCGGCCAGCTGACCGCACAGACGGACATCTTCTCCTGCGGTGTAGTAAGTGATGATGCTTTATGTCACCCAGTTCTCCCGGCGTTGGCTGAGGAGGAGGGGGGGAGTAATAAAGACTTCTGCAACTTTTTTAATATATTTCATGGCAAACAGGGAAGTTTTAGGAGGTTTCGGTGGTTTTTTTGCATACGTTTTTCATGCATTTGGGGTGGAAAAACGCTCACAAAAATTGCTGAAAGAATTGACATGCTGCATATTTTCTGCAAGGGAAAAATAAGCAACATGTGCACAAAACGTCAGGATTCTCATTGACTTTGCTGGCATAAGGATAGGCATGCAGTTTTGTGACAAAACTGCACCCAAAAACGCAGTGTGTGCACATGGCCTAAAGGTAACCAGGAGTCCGGGCTTCTACCTTACCTTGCTGGAGATGACCCAGTTATCCATATTGCAGCATGGTGGTGTCAGGCAGCTCCTCTAAAGGGGTCTCATTTTTATCTTTTCTATGTTGCTCTTAATTTTTTTTTTTAGGCAGTCAATGGCCAATCAGTGATTTTTTTTTTCTGTTTACCATCTAACCACAATGCGTTATATGATCTTTTTAGGTTTTAGCAGAACTCTTGACTGGAATGAAGCCCACCGACAAGGACCAAGACCCCTCGTACTTGGTAAGTGGACAGCCACAATCATTTCTGCGCTAAGGCTATGTGCGCACTGTGTGTTTTTTCGCGGCGTTTTTCGGGTGCGTTTTTGGCCTCAAAACTGCATGACTTTGCTTCCCCAGCAAAGTCTGTGAGTTTTCAATTTTGCTGTCCGCACACAACTGTTTTTTTAAGCTGCGTTTTTGAGCTTAAAAAAAAATGGACATGTCAATTCTTTCCTGCATTTTTCTGCGTTTTCCCCCCATGCAATGCATTGGAAAACCGCAGAAAAACGCAGAGATCAAAAACGCAGCAAAACGCAGCCAAAAACGCACCAAATCGCAGTAAAAACACATGCGTTTTTTGCCGCGGTTTTTTGCCGGGGGTGCGTTTTTAGCGGCCAAAAACGCACAAAAACGCAGCGTCAAAAAAACGCAGTGTGTGGACTTAGCCTAATTCTGTATTTCTTGTGGAGCCATCTAATATCTCTCCTTCCGACCTCTCCAGAAAGATCTTATCCTGGCGGAGGTGGAGCAGGTGAAATTAAAAGCGGAGTCCGACAGTCTCAGATCAGAGTCTGCAGAACTTCTCTGTGCAAAGGAAATTAGCCAAAAATACGTAGATCGAAGACTTGAGTGGTTGGGAAGTTGTGCGGTACATTGGGCTTCTGCCATCTGCCTGTGTCTGACCAAGAAGAGAACTTTATTATCAGAGGTACCGTTTTTAATGTTAAAATGAGGGTCCGTTTTATGATCCTAGTGCCTCTTAATCCTAATGCTCATCAGGGGGGAGAGGCAGTGGTGGAGCGGCTCAGGAAGGTCACAGGGGGAGGGCTATGCTGCGGGCTCGGAGGTGGGGGTGTTGCGGCTCAGGAGGGTCGGCGATACTGCGGACTCGCGGCGGGCGCCATTGATTTGCCTGAAGGCTGTGCGGGAATTGTGGCGGCGGGCGCCATTGATCTGCAGGGGTGACACTGCAGTGGAGTGACTCAGGAGGGTCACAGGATGGGGTGTCTCGGCAGCAGGTACCATTGATCTGACTACGGGCTATGCTGAATCCCCCGGATATGGCTTACCGGGACGGCGGTGGTGGAGCAATGTCATAGGAGGTAAGGTCACAGGACCCGCTCAGGGGTGTCACGGCGGGCGCCATTGATCTGCGGAGGTGTCACAGGACGGGCTGTCTCAGTGGTGGGAGTATTGAGCTGACTGCGGGCTTCATTGAGTCACCCGCAGTTGACGAGATGGACTTCAAGAAAATGGCTGCAGAGGCGGCGCGTGCGCAGATAGAAGCCTAAGGAAGAAAACGGTCTCTTTAGCATTAGTAATGGCTATCTGCTCTCATTCCTCTTGCATTAGAGGATTTTAACTGCAACAGGAGCATTTGGTCACATGCTTTCTGTTTCCATGTAACCACCGAGCACAACTTAACTGTCAGCCATTTTTTAGGAAGGTTTATATCAATTTTTCTTCTTTTCTACAATAGGTCATAATATTGATGGAAAAGGCTCAGGAGATGTTCACAGCCTCGGCTAAGGGAGCGTCGTCGGAGATGTCCAGTGTGAACGTCCCAGAGGAGAGTGATGAATCCTTGTCCATAGGTTACACCCATGGAGAAGCGGTGGAGCTACCCAACAATTCCCCAAAAGCCGTCAGCTCCACGAGCGGCAAATCCGTGACACCAAACTGCCCAGCGCGAAATGACGTGTTCTCGAGGAGCCCGTGTGAACTGGATGAGTCTGGAAGCTTCGACTTTTATGAAGGAAGCTGGTACAGGAGCGAGCCATCGTCTGCGGGACACCAGGACAAGTCATGTCCACCAAAAAAGAACATGCCCCCAAAAATGGGAAATTCACCAACAGGTAAACAAATTATCTGCCATAACACTAGAAAAGAATAGAGATAAATATGTGCCCCGTTCACCTCCACCTCCAGGAGCTTTTCTATCATCCATACAGTAGACATGAACATGAAGTCACCCCTGTTCAGATACTACAGCTCCTGCTCTTCTGGGAAGGATTTCTACAAGGGGTTTTAGGCGTCTGTGGGAATTTTTGACCCTTCATCCAGAATATTATCGAACATGGAAAAAAATCAGCGTCCAAGTTTGGGTGCTGTTTGTATGTTAACCATTCGATCGAGCATGAGTATTGTTGTTCTCGGCCCACTGAGAGCCATTTGTAGTCTCTAAATGGCTGTCACTAGGGGTTAAAACCAAAGTTTTAGGATGTGGTATGTCCAAAAAAAAAAAAAAACACCTGCCCTCCCTCCCCTGGAAGTGATGTTTATGGCTACCTGTATGTAGTTGGAGAGCCAAACTGCCCAATCAATGCCTTTTATTGGGGTTCAGGTCAAATCCGGGTTCCGAACTGAACTTTATCTACGGTCCAGCTGAACCCTAACGTCCACGGATCTGCTCATCTCTATTTGTGAGATCAGACCCCGCTGTTGGGAAGAGTTGGGTTCACAATCTAAATTCTAAAGGGGGCTTTACACGCAGTGACATTGCTAACGAGATGTCGTTGGGGGTCACGGAATTCGTGACGCACATCCGGCCTCGTTAGCGACGTTGTTGCGTGTGACAAGTACAAACGACCGCTAACAATCAAAATAATGACTCACTTAATCATTGATACGTCGTTCTAATCCCAAATACCGTTGCTGGTGCAGGACGCAGGTTGTTAGTCGTTCCTGAGGCAGCACACATCGCTACGTGTGACACCCCAGGAACGAGGAACACCACCGTACCTGCGTCCTCCGGCAACGAGGTGGGCGCCTTTCTTTCGGCTGCTCTCCGCCCCTCCGTTTCTATTGGACGGCTGCCGTGTGACGCTGCATGAAGCGCCCCCCTTAGAAAGGAGGCGGTTCGCCAGCGACATCGCTAGGCAGGTATGTGTGACGGGCGTTAGCGATATTGTGTGCCACGGGCAGCAATTTGCCTGTGACGCACAACCGACGGGGGCAGGTGCGATCGGCAGCGACATCGCTAGCGATGTCTCTGCGTGTAAAGTGGCCTTTAGTGTTGGATGGGGCTGAGCTCCGGAATCTGTACGGCAGTCATGTTCTCCCCCCTCCGTGGCTGTATGGGCCTTGTGCACTGGGCACAGTCATGGGGAACAAAAAGGATCTTCCATATTGTGCCCTTCACTGGAGCTATGGGGTCAAGGCTGACCCTTGGTAACAACCCATAGAATTAACCTCCTACACCAAACTGTACAGTGGGTAACGTTCACCTGGCATCCACCAAACCCAGACTCCACCATCATAGAGATGTGTCATCCGTTAGTGCACAGAACTTGTTTCCTCCAGAGTCCAGTGGTGGCGGCTTTATACCACTCCATCCGACACTCGGCATTGTGCTTGGTGATGTACGGCTGGTGCATCAGCTTCCATATATTTTAGTATATGGAGAGAAGGTATGCACACCAGTGACTATGTAAGGGGAATGTATGAAAAGCAGAAACTGCCGTGTGAATACTGACATGAAAAATGCAATCGCTATATGTAAGAATGAAAGTATGAAAAATGGAATCTGCATTACTGCCATGAACATATGAATAAAGAGAAATTTAGCTATTGAATTGATCAATGCAACAGAGCCCCAACACTACGCCAAAGTATTTCTCTACATTGGGGTCCCTAGCTTGTGTGTGTCCTCTCATGCAGTTAAAAAACTTACCGTGTATGGGAAGCTGAGACCCAGGTTATATATGCGTATAATGTGGACTGGCTATTGGGTGGGGCCAGGTTCACAAACGAAAAACTACAAATCAATCAAGAAATAACATCTGGAACTCCATTCTGAGTCTGCAATGGGTGCAAAGAAGGGAATTTTGTTACTTACCGTAAATTCCTTTTCTTCTAGCTCCTATTGGGAGACCCAGACGATTGGGTGTATAGCTACTGCCTCCGGAGGCCACACAAAGCATTACACTAAAAAGTGTAAGGCCCCTCCCCTTCTGGCTATACACCCCCCGTGGGATCACGGGCTCACCAGTTTTAGTGCCAAAGCAAGAAGGAGGAAAGCCAATAACTGGTTTAAACAAATTCACTCCGAAGTAACATCGGAGAACTGAAAACCATTCAACATGAACAACATGTGGACCCGAAAAACCAACCCAAAAATCCCGAAGGACAACAGGGCGGGTGCTGGGTCTCCCAATAGGAGCTAGAAGAAAAGGAATTTACGGTAAGTAACAAAATTCCCTTCTTCTTCGGCGCTCCATTGGGAGACCCAGACGATTGGGACGTCCAAAAGCTGTCCCTGGGTGGGTAAAGAAATACCTCATGTTAGAGCTGCAAAGACAGCCCTCCCCTACGGGGAGGCAACTGCCGCCTGCAGGACTCTTCTACCTAGGCTGGCGTCCGCCGAAGCATAGGTATGCACCTGATAATGTTTGGTGACAGTGTGCAGACTCGACCAGGTAGCTGCCTGGCACACCTGTTGAGCCGTAGCCTGGTGTCGTAATGCCCAGGACGCACCCACGGCTCTGGTAGAATGGGCCTTCAGCCCTGATGGAACCGGAAGCACAGCAGAACGGTAGGCTTCAAGAATTGGTTCCTTGATCCATCGAGCCAGGGTGGCTTTGGAAGCCTGCGACCCTTTGCGCTGACCAGCGACAAGTATAAAGAGTGCATCCGAGCGGCGCAGGGGCGCCGTGCGGGAAAAGTAGATTCTGAGCTCTCTCATCAGATCCAACAAATGCAAATCCAATTCATATCGAAGAACTGGATGAGGACAAAAGGAAGGGAAGGAGATATCCTGACTGAGATGAAAGGGGGATACCACCTTAGGGAGAAACCCCGTAATCAGGCGCAGCACTACCTTGTCTTGGTGAAACACCAGGAAAGGAGCTTTGGATGACCGCGCTGCTAGCTCGGACACTCTCTGAAGAGACGTGACCGTTACTAAAAAAGCCACTTTCTGTGACAGTCGAGAAAGTGCAAAAAAACATCCCTCAGAGGCCCCAAGGGCGGCTCCTGGAGAGCCATAAGTACCCTGAGCAGATCCCATGGGTCTAACGGCCTCTTGTACGGAGGGAGAATGCGACCAACCCCCTGCAGGAACGTGCGTACCTGAGGAAGTCGTACTATGCGATTCTGAAAGAATACAGACAGCGCTGGGACTCGTCCGTTAAGGGAGCCGAGCGACAAACCTTTTCCCAAACCAGATTGCAGGAAGGAAGGAAAGGTAGGCAATGCAAATGTCCAGGGAGACACTCCCTGAGCAGAGCGCTAAGAGAAGAATATCTTCCACGTCTTGTGGTAGATCGTGGCAGACGTCAGCTTCCTAGCCCGTCTCATGGTGGCAATGACGACTTGAGACAATCCTGAAGACGCTAGGATCCCGGGCTCGATGGCCACACAGTCATGATCAGGGTCGTAGAATTCAGTGGAAAAAACGGCCCTTGGGACAGTAAGTCTGGCCGGTCTGAGGGTGCCCACGGTTGGCCGACCGTGAGATGCCACAGATCCGGGAACCACGACCTCCTCGGCCAGTCTGGGACTACGAGGATGGCGCGGCGGCAAGCGGAGCTAAGCTTGCGTAGCACTCTGGGCAACAGTGCCAGAGGTGGAAACACATAGGGTAGCTGGAACTGCGACCAATCCTGAACTAAGGCGCCTGCCGCCAGAGCTCTTTGCTCGTGAGACCGCGCCGTGAAAATCGGGACCTTGTTGTTGTGTCGAGACGCCATTAGGTCGACGTCCGGCATCCCCCAGCGGCTACAGATTTTCCTGACACCATTCTGGGTGCAGAGGCCATTCCCCTGCGTCCATACCCAGGCGACTGAGGAAGTCTGCTTCCCAATTTCCTACGCCCGGGATGTGAACTGCGGATATGGTGGATGCTCTGTCCCCCACCCACATCCGAATCCGCCGGATTGCCAGGTAGGCTTGGCGATGCGTGTTCCGCCTTGGTGGGCGATGTCTGCCACCGCTGTGGAATTGTCCGACTGAATTCGGATCTGTTTTCCTTCCAGCCACTGCTGGAAGGCTTGCAGGGCAAGATACAGTGCCCAGATTTCCAAAACATTGATCTGAAGGATGGACTCCATGACCGTCTGAGAAGGGAAACGTTCCTGTCTAGGGACGTCGACTCCCCAACCCATTGGCAAAGCATGTCCCATTGAAGTGGACGCAGATGAAACTGCGCGAAAGTGACTGCCTCTGCATGAGACGTCTTAAGGGGTGTGACTGGCCTTGAAGGAGAGACTGCACCCCCGTCTGTAGTGAACGCTGCTTGTCCAGCGGAAGGTTCACTACCGCTGAGAGAGTGTGAAACTCCATGCTCAGATATGTCGGCGATTGGGTCGGTGCCCGATGTAACCTTGAAAAGTTGATGATCCACCCGAAACTCTGGAGAGTCTCCAGCGCCACGTTCAGGCTGCGTTGGCATGCCTCTTGAGAGGGTGCCTTGACAAGTGGATCGTCCCAGTAAGGATCACAGAGTGACCCTGAGAGTGCAGGACTGCTCCCACTGCTGCCCTGAACTTGGTGAAAACCCGTAGGGCTGTCGCCAGACCGAAGGGCAGGGCTACGCACTGAAGATACTCGTCTTCAATAACGAAAACGTAGCACACGCTGGTGCTCTGGAGCAATCGGCACGTGGAGATAGGCATCCTGATGTCTATTGATGCTAGGAAATCTCCTTGCGACATTGAGGCAATGACGGAGCGGAGGGTTACATCCGGAACCGCCTGGCCTTCACGTGCTTGGTGAGCAGTGTTAGGTCCAGAACGGAACTGAAAGAGCTACCCCTTTTTTGGCACCCCAATCAGATTGGAGGAAAAAACCGTGTCTTGTTCCTGAAGAGGAACAGGGATTACTACTTCTTCTGCCTGCAGAAGAGTGACGGCTCGGTGGGGGGAGGGGGGGAGAATGAAGAATCGCGTCGGAGGACGAGAACAGAGTTCTATCCTGTACACGTGAGACAAAATGTCTCTCACCCACCGGTCTGTGACCTGTGGCAGTTAAATGTCCCCAAGCGGGAGATTCTGCCACCAACCGCGGATGCGGAAAGAGAGAGCTGACAGTCATGAGGAGACCGCCTTGGTAGCGGTTCCTCCTGCTGCCTTCCTTGGGCGTGATTGAGCCCGGCCGGAATCTGAGCCCCTCTGAGCCTTTTGAGCCCTTTTGGGCGAGGACAATTGGGACCTGCCCGAGCCTGGGAAGGACCAACCTCGACTGTCCCTCCAGGACAGCATTACTAGGGTAAGTCACAATGCAGACATTGCGAGGTTAAGGACACCACCTGTGGCACAGATGTACATGTGCTCAAGACCAGCTGCGCAAGCGCAGCTGAAATAGGTTAGAGTGCCCATACGGCTGCGAATGCCGGAGCAACCGACACGCTGACAGCTTCACAGACAGACTTTAACCAGAGGTCCATCTGTCTGTCAATGGTATCTTTAAGTGAAGTCCCATCTTCACTGCAACTATGGATCTAGCCGCAAGCCTGGGGATTGGGGGATCCACCTTTGGACCCTGGGTCTAGCGCTTCACCACGTCAGGTGAAAGGGATAACGTGTATCCTTAAAACGTTTGGAGAAAACGCTTATCTGGTAAGCGTGGTGTTTCTGAACTGCTTCTTTGAAGTCAGCGCCAGAAAAAAAAAACTCAATATACACTTGAGATACTGAAAGAGGGATTTATCCTGCTGTGAAGCTGACCCCTCCCCTGGAGGAGTTGAGGGGGAAATACCCAACTTTCCATTGATGGACGCTATAAGATTATTCACTATAGCGTCACCATCCGGTGCATCCGGATTGAGAGCGGTCTCAAGATCAGAGTCGTGAACAGCTACGTCTGCCTCATGATACAGAGAGTACTCCTGTGGTGACCCTGACCAGTGATGAAGTCGAGGGCCATTCTCATGGAGCTCGCTTAGGCCGTCTGGGACTGTCGTCCGTGTCAGAGCCTGCACCCTGGGATGCATGGGACCCCCCTGGAACCCTGATTTATTCCCAATCAGGGTGGCCAGGGGCATTGAATCAACCTTGGCCAAGGTCTATCTGGACTGCAAAGTCTGTAAGATATTAGTCATAATCACAGACAATAAAGCAGCGGAAACTGCAACTCCATCCCTGTCCATGGACAGGGATCACAGGTGGTCTTTTGGCTACCTGTAGCGGAGACCCCGGTTGAGCAATTGCACATACTGGGGGCCCTGAAACCGTATCACATGCAGTACAAGCAGCATAGAAAGCCTGTGCCTTGGCACCCCTGCTTTTTTGCTGTTGTTGTCTAGCCATCTAGGAGCATTAGCTAAGAATAGCGACCTTACAGTGAATGCATACAAGCATGAAGTACAAATAAACACTTCAGCACATGTAGTACAAGCCGCCTAGAAAGCTTGTGCCTTGGCACCTTTGCTTTTCTGCTGCTGTTGTCTAGTTATTCAGGAGCATTAGCGAAGAATAGCTACATACAGCGAATGTATAGCATACAAGCATGAAAATAAACACTGCAGCACATGCAATCCAAGCAGCATTGAAAGCTTGTGCCTTGGCACCCTTGCTTTTCTGCTGCTGTTAAGTTATCCAGGAGCATTAGCCAAGAATAGCGACATACAGTGAATGTATAGCATACAAACATGAAAATAAACACTGCAGCACATGCAATTCCAGCAGCCTTGAAAGCTTGTGTCTTAGCACCCTTGCTGTTTGCTGCCGCTGGCTAGCCATCTAGGCGGGTAGACAGCCAAGGATAGCCATTACAGTGCCATGTATAAAAACAACCTCCACTCAAAAATATTATGTATTGCAAAGTGTGCACAGTACCAACATTCCAAGCTGTACTATTGAAAAAATGAGATTTTTGGCAAAAAATTGCAATTTTTCGAGCCACCCCGCCAACGTCACGGCAAATCTCCTGGGGCAGTCCTAACACTAAAATATTTTTATTTAAAGTGTGCCATGTGGCCTCACATATGCAAAATTAGGACTGCACAGCACGTACCTTGTGCTTTTCAGTCACCGTCTCCATGACTGATTCATGGTTGTGGGCGGGACAGGCCCGAGCACATGCTGCTTAGAATAAATAGCCAGTGGACGGGGTTGGATGGCAAGTGTGAACAGCCACCAACCGCCAAAAATCAGGACAGATGGAAAAATAAACATGAGGTGCACTGCAAGATGAGAACCAACTGGGACCCTATATAACAAGAAAAAACAGCATAAAAACAACCTCCACTCAAAAATATTATGTATTGCAAAGTGTGCACAGTACCAACATTCCAAGCTGTACTATTGAAAAAATGAGATTTTTGGCAAAAAATTGCAATTTTTCGAGCCACCCCGCCAACGTCACGGCAAATCTCCTGGGGCAGTCCTAACACTAAAATATTTTTATTTAAAGTGTGCCATGTGGCCTCACATATGCAAAATTAGGACTGCACAGCACGTACCTTGTGCTTTTCAGTCACGGTCTCCATGACTGATTCATGGTTGTGGGCGGGACAGGCCCGAGCACATGCTGCTTAGAATAAATAGCCAGTGGACGGGGTTGGATGGCAAGTGTGAACAGCCACCAACCGCCAAAAATCAGGACAGATGGAAAAAGCATAAAAACAACCTCCACTCAAAAATATTATGTCCTAATTTTGCATATGTGAGGCCACATGGCACACTTTAAATAAAAATATTTTAGTGTTAGGACTGCCCCAGGAGATTTGCCGTGACGTTGGCGGGGTGGCTCGAAAAATTGCAATTTTTTGCCAAAAATCTCATTTTTTCAATAGTACAGCTTGGAATGTTGGTACTGTGCACACTTTGCAATACATAATATTTTTGAGTGGAGGTTGTTTTTATGCTGTTTTTTCTTGTTATATAGGGTCCCAGTTGGTTCTCATCTTGCAGTGCACCTCATGTTTATTTTTCCATCTGTCCTGATTTTTGGCGGTTGGTGGCTGTTCACACTTGCCATCCAACCCCGTCCACTGGCTATTTATTCTAAGCAGCATGTGCTCGGGCCTGTCCCGCCCACAACCATGAATCAGTCATGGAGACGGTGACTGAAAAGCACAAGGTACGTGCTGTGCAGTCCTAATTTTGCATATGTGAGGCCACATGGCACACTTTAAATAAAAATATTTTAGTGTTAGGACTGCCCCAGGAGATTTGCCGTGACGTTGGCGGGGTGGCTCGAAAAATTGCAATTTTTTGCCAAAAATCTCATTTTTTCAATAGTACAGCTTGGAATGTTGGTACTGTGCACACTTTGCAATACATAATATTTTTGAGTGGAGGTTGTTTTTATGCTGTTTTTTCTTGTTATATAGGGTCCCAGTTGGTTCTCATCTTGCAGTGCACCTCATGTTTATTTTTCCATCTGTCCTGATTTTTGGCGGTTGGTGGCTGTTCACACTTGCCATCCAACCCCGTCCACTGGCTATTTATTCTAAGCAGCATGTGCTCGGGCCTGTCCCGCCCACAACCATGAATCAGTCATGGAGACGGTGACTGAAAAGCACAAGGTACGTGCTGTGCAGTCCTAATTTTGCATATGTGAGGCCACATGGCACACTTTAAATAAAAATATTTTAGTGTTAGGACTGCCCCAGGAGATTTGCCGTGACGTTGGCGGGGTGGCTCGAAAAATTGCAATTTTTTGCCAAAAATCTCATTTTTTCAATAGTACAGCTTGGAATGTTGGTACTGTGCACACTTTGCAATACATAATATTTTTGAGTGGAGGTTGTTTTTATGCTGTTTTTTCTTGTTATATAGGGTCCCAGTTGGTTCTCATCTTGCAGTGCACCTCATGTTTATTTTTCCATCTGTCCTGATTTTTGGCGGTTGGTGGCTGTTCACACTTGCCATCCAACCCCGTCCACTGGCTATTTATTCTAAGCAGCATGTGCTCGGGCCTGTCCCGCCCACAACCATGAATCAGTCATGGAGACGGTGACTGAAAAGCACAAGGTACGTGCTGTGCAGTCCTAATTTTGCATATGTGAGGCCACATGGCACACTTTAAATAAAAATATTTTAGTGTTAGGACTGCCCCAGGAGATTTGCCGTGACGTTGGCGGGGTGGCTCGAAAAATTGCAATTTTTTGCCAAAAATCTCATTTTTTCAATAGTACAGCTTGGAATGTTGGTACTGTGCACACTTTGCAATACATAATATTTTTGAGTGGAGGTTGTTTTTATGCTGTTTTTTCTTGTTATATAGGGTCCCAGTTGGTTCTCATCTTGCAGTGCACCTCATGTTTATTTTTCCATCTGTCCTGATTTTTGGCGGTTGGTGGCTGTTCACACTTGCCATCCAACCCCGTCCACTGGCTATTTATTCTAAGCAGCATGTGCTCGGGCCTGTCCCGCCCACAACCATGAATCAGTCATGGAGACGGTGACTGAAAAGCACAAGGTACGTGCTGTGCAGTCCTAATTTTGCATATGTGAGGCCACATGGCACACTTTAAATAAAAATATTTTAGTGTTAGGACTGCCCCAGGAGATTTGCCGTGACGTTGGCGGGGTGGCTCGAAAAATTGCAATTTTTTGCCAAAAATCTCATTTTTTCAATAGTACAGCTTGGAATGTTGGTACTGTGCACACTTTGCAATACATAATATTTTTGAGTGGAGGTTGTTTTTATGCTGTTTTTTCTTGTTATATAGGGTCCCAGTGCCATGTATAGTCTGTGCTTTAGCACCGCTGCTTTTTAGCTGGTGTTTCTAGGCCTGCATCCTGAATAGCGACTTTACAAAAAGTACAGCAGGACACTTCGGCATTAGTGGGTCAGCACTGCAGCTGCCGCTTACCGCCCGCACAAAAGCAGGTGTGTGGCGCCTCCTGTGACTGCTAGCTCAGCGCTTGTCTCCGTTTTCCCGCTCTGCGTGCCGGAATGGCTGCCGGCGTCCAGAGACGAGGGGCGGGCTGAGGGCGTGCCCGAGACAAGAGCGGGAACCCAGCGTCCCACTGAGACTAGTGAAGGGGGCTGGAGAATGCAAAGCAGACTCCAGCTCCCTGCGCTGACTTACTGTACAGCGTCCCGCCCCTTCCCTGACTGGCAGGGCTGGGGGCGGGAACGAAAGGAAAACTAGGCCGCAAAGCCGGGGACTCGAGTAATAAGCGCGGCCGTCCTATGTGCACGGCCGGCGCGGAAGTCCCCGGCGCACCACAAGTCCCAGCCGCGCCACAGTGTAAAACACCCAGCAGCGGCCGTTCCCAATACATAAATTCACTCAGCAAAGCTGCAGTGAATAATAGCACAAGCGCTCTGCGCTGTTGTCCCCGGCGCACTAGCACTCCCAGCAATGCTGGTGCGTGTGTGCGCGATGTGTACGGGGACACAGAGTACCTTAATGTCGCAGGGCCCTGTCCCTGAGGATACTCAGCTCCGCATCCAGCAGGTTCTCTGGGTCTGTGGATGGAGCCCGGTCTCAGTGCCTGGAGACCGGTAAGATCCCACTTCACCCAGAGCCCCATCAGGGGGATGGGGAAGGAAAGCAGCATGTGGGCTCCAGCCTCCGTACCAGCAATAGGTACCTCAACCTTACAAACCGCAAGTGGGGTGAGAAGGGAGCATGCTGGGGGCCCTATATGGGCCCACTTTTCTTCCATCCGACATAGTCAGCAGCTACTGCTGACTAAACAGTGGAGCTATTGCATGGATGTGTGCCTCCTTCGCACAAAGCTTGAAAACTGGTGAGCCAGTGATCCCACTGGGGGTGTATAGCCAGAAGGGGAGGGGCCTTACACTTTTTAGTGTAATGCTTTGTGTGGCCTCCGGAGGCAGTAGCTATACACCCAATCGTCTGGGTCTCCCAATGGAGCGCCGAAGAAAACCCAGTTTTTTTTTTTTTGTTGTTTTTTTTTGTTTTTGCACCCAGTTCAGACTCAGAATGGAGTTCCAGATGTTATTTCTTGATTGATTTCCATATATTTTAGAACATGTGAACTTATTTCTTTTTATTTTCTTCTCATTTACCAGAAAGCAACGAGCCATCATGGGGAATTGAAGTGAATGAAGCAAAGCTGAAGCTGATGGAGGAGATCGGACTTTATGAAGACGAGAAGGTGGACAGCTCCGTTCTGTTTGACTCGGCTTGACTTTACCAATTATTGAACCTGTGCCGGCCATTATAGGATTGCGCATACACCGTTAACACTACTACCTTCTTGATACTGGCTTCAACTACCTCTTCAGAGACTACCTCAATGTCAGCTATGTTCTGGACCATCCTAGTGGGGGTACATATATTTTTCCCATCGCACAAAAATATCAAAAGCACTGTGGCCCTGGAGCAAACTCTCAGCCCCTTGTGTGTTTATACTGGGGAGGAAAAACCCTGAGCAAAATGAAAAAAAATATATCTATATATTAGAAACAATCCACACCTCTGTTTGGGCCATGTCTGAGATTGCAGCTCAATTCCAATCACTTTTATGTAAAAGTTTCTCAAAGGAGGGTGGCCATGTTTTTCTATTCCTAAATAAACTTTAAATTGTGTTTTGATACGAAAGAAAAGGCCCCCTCCCCACGAGCCCTATACAAGTGCACTGGCTGGACCTGCCCCATTGACTTTTGGTAGTAAGGAAGCAATGAAAAGTCATGACTTTTGGAATTATTGCTTCATATTTTATTCTGAATTTGTAACTTTTTTTTAATGTAATTTTTATCGACTTTTGTATAATGTTTTTTAATTATCAGTTTTATACAACGTGTACAATAAATAGACACACTAACCCAATGGGAGAACGCAAAAGGATAAAATGATGCAATATAACTCATTAATTAAAAAAAATCAATTATTTAATTTTTTTTTTTTCAAAAAAGCAGCAAGCAAAATTGCCCCTAGGGGGCCACAATCAGGATACATTTACAAGAAATATCACAACTGCATGTTGTAATAGAGTCAACAAATAAGGATAAATATATATGCAAGCCCAATAGTATAATATAAATGCATACGGATCAAATATAATTAATTCAGCATATTTATATATGATATTGACTGTCCCTTTAAAATAGTAATAAAGGCATATTTTTGGCTATGTTAAATCAGTATAAGAAAGGAAGGTAAGATCAATAGCACTCAAGAAAAGGCAAATGGAGTGTGGTTCCCCCCAATTTAATACAGACACTGTTACAGAGGGCGGGGGAAGCAGTGAATATTCATAAGGGTTAATGAGCGGACAAGGACAACCACGGGGAAACTTGGTACGTAATCCACGTAAAACTTTGACAACATTATTTCCAGAAACCAACTGAGTCAGAAATGCATCCGAGGCATTTTCATTATGCGGTTCCCATTCAGTTTCACCACTTTTTCATCCATTGCTGCATTTCTACAGCCCTCCCAGCAAGGTCCTCTCGAAAAAATTAAGTTTCCCATTGACTTACATTAACGAATACTACAATTTATTCGACACAAATAATCTAAGTCCGAATTTTACTATTCGTCCATCACTACTACCGTTTTTCCAAAAATAAGGCCTCCCTCAAAATAAGCCCTAGCAGGAATTTTAAGCATTTTCGGTGTAAGTCTTAAATATAAGCCCTACCCTGAAAATAAGCCCTAGTCACAGTTCAATAATGAAGTGTCCATGCAGCTAAAAAAAAGTTAAAGAATACTGCAGGACACTTCAATAGGCCCCTTTCAGACATCCGTGTTTAAACAGGTGCAAGCCACACGTACCGGTATGGTCATCGGTGTGACATACGTGTGACTGGTACCGGTAAAAAATGCATGATACTGAAATGAATGGGGTTTTTTTAATGTGAAAAAGATGGGCAAAGCCTGACAAATTATAGAAAGTTAGCTAATACAGGATAGATAGAGAGATATAAAGAAGGAACATATGAAATAGAAAGAACAGATAGAATAACAATATAGATATAGAAATAGCTAGCTTGGCCAGCTGTTTTACAGCATTTTTTTTATTTTAAAAAAAAAAAGACCCGGGGTCCCTCTCAATTTTCATATCTAGCACAGAAACAGCTGCAACCTTCCGCTGTCTGCTGTACCTTGGCTGCTTATTAAAATAGGGTGGGTCCCCCAATTATTTTTTAAATTAAAAAAAAAAAAAAAAAAAATCACTTGGGGTCCCGTCAATTTTTACTAAAAACAGCCATGGTACAGCAGACAACTGGGGGCTGATATTATTAGGGCGGGAAGGGCCATGGTTATTTGGCCCTTTCCAGCCTAACAATAGCAGCCCATAGCCGCCCCAGAAATTCTGGTGGTGGACCCGGCTCTTCCCGTTGCTCTGGTGCAGTGGCAAACAGTGTAATATTTGTGGGTTTGTTGCCAGCTCCAGCTGGCATCAAGCCCTGGTATTAGTAATGGATGGTGTCTTGTAGACACCACCATTACTAATCCAGTAGTTGAAAGAATAACAAAGTTTATTTGAACAAACCTCCCCCCCACCGAATCTAGCCCTCGTTCACCAATTTATTTGATTTCTATACATAAAAAAAATAAAGGTCCACTATAATCCATGGTGAGGTCCCACGACGTTCCCCAAAAGCAAACCTGAAAAGACATAAAAAGAGAAAATTATTCAATAAATAAAAAGATGACACGCCCTCTTTTCCAATTCATTTCCCTATCAAAGCCCTAATGCTGGTCCACCGTAATCCAATTATGGGGGCTTACATTGATCCCATACTGCTGTCACATTCAATGGAGAACTGAACGTTCCCCATTGATTGTGAGGGCAGCCCCTGTAGGCACACACACTGCTGTGTATGCTTCCCTGAGGTGACCTAGACCTCATAAGGTCAGCCCAGGTCACCGCAGGGGTGCCTTCAGCAGTGTGTGTGGCCTGGTCAGGAGGTCATCACTGCTGTGTGTGCTTCCCTGCGTGGACCTGGACCTCATAAGGTGAGCCCAGGTCACTGCATGGACGCCCTCAGCAGTGTGTGTGCGGGCCCGGCACTATTGTCACGGGTTCATCGAAGTTCACAACGAATTCAGATGATATCCTGACGACACCCCTGTGACATCCACGGTACAGCGGGTGTCGCGGCAGTAATGTCACGGGTTCATCGGAGTTCACAATGAACTCTGATGAACCCGTGAAGTGACAGCTGCTAAACCCACGGTAGCGTGGGTGTCATCAGGATGTCATCTGAGTTCATTGTGAACGCCGATAACATCCTGACCTCAGTGCACACACACACTGCTAGATATTCACCTGTCCCCGGCACTGAAGTCCCCGGTGATGCTCCGGCTTCCAGCCCCTCAGTGCAGTAAATATTCCAGGGTGGATAAAAATCAATGTTTTTTAAAAAAAAAAAAAAAAAAAAAAAAAAAAAAAAAAAAAAAAAAAAATCGGATTTTTTTTATTTAAATCGGATTTTTTTCAATAAACTGCTTTTTGAGGAAAATATTTTACCATCCAAAGGTTCTTCCATCATGAGATAAAGCTGAGTTGTTTAACGCAGTAGAATAAAGGCTGTATATGTGTAACATTCACAATGCCATGCTCTTCCAGAGCTTTCTGTAGGATTAGAGGCCAGTTTCTCTCCTATATTATCACAGACGCTCGCTTTACTTACGCAGTTCTCAAAACTGAATTTGACTCCGCAGAGGTCCCAGCCTCTTCTTCACGGCAAAAATATTACAACATGAACAGAGTTGAGAAAAAGACCTTAATCCTATTGTTCTACAAACCTATGAATACAGACTCAACCCCTTCAGTGCCAAGTCCAAGAAGTTAGACAATATGTTTCTGATTGTTTGGAGTGGAATAGATCTGCACAACACAAGAAGAATGTGAATCTAAGTGTGAGGAGGAGGAAGGGCAAGCAGACAAGAAAATGAAAGTGAAACTTTGAGCACAATACTGCAGCATAGCCACAGACAGACAAGTCGGGATCTGTTTGTGTGTACGATCTGAGGTTTATTACATTCTTTCCTTATAAAGGCAGCAGGCCGTAAAAGAGACCCAGTTTGGGAATATTTTAATGAAGCTCCTTCGCCTATCGGTAAGGCAGGCATGCGTGCAAAATGCAAACGATGCAACAAAGAGATGCAAGGCCTGGTGGCGCGAATGAGGCAACATCATGAGAAGTGCGGTGATGAAGATGACCAAAGAAACACTTCTGAACAGGCAGGATCTTCAGGTTGGTAAACATTTTTATTCAATCCTATTTCTAAAGACTGAACTGTCATGTGTGAGAAAAATTATATTTCTTATTATTACTGCATTTGGTACAGTAAGGGTATGTGCGCACTAGGCGTTTTTTTCACGCTGCGTTTTGTGCGTTTTTGTCTCAAAAAACGCGCTAAAAACGCATGCGTTTTTACCGCGATTTGGTGCGTTTTTGCTCACTGCGTTTTTAATCAGTGCACAATGCCATTAAAGATTGTTGATGAAAAAAAAAAAGGTCTGATGTCATTTCCTTCTTCAAAATGTTCATTGTATGCAGGAGAGCAGACAGCTGCAGAACTAGTGTATGCAGGAGAGCAGACAGCAGCTGCAGAACTACAAGGCTCAGCATCCTCCATCCAGGACTGAATGCAGGAGTTTTTTGCCCCCCAAAAAAATGACGTGGGCTTCGCCATATTTTTGTATGCTAGTCGGGTACAGCAGGCAGGTACGGGCTGCCCCCAACCCCAGCTGCCTATTTGTACCCGGCTGGGAACCAAAAATATAGGGAAGCCCTTTTTTTTATATTTCATGAAATAATTTTTAAAAAAAAATGACGTGGGCTTCGCCCAATTTTTGAGTCCAGCCGGGTACAACTAGGCAGCTGGGGATTGGAATCCACAGTGCAGGGTGCCCATGCTTTCTGGGCACCCCCGCTGTGAATTGCAGTCCCGCAGCCACCCCAGAAAATGGCGCTTTCATAGAAGCGCCATCTTCTGGCGCTGTATCCAACTCTTCCAGCTGCCCAGATGCCGGGTGGCTCGCTGGGTAATAATGGAGTTAGGGCTAGCTGTATATTATCAGCTGGCCATAAGCCCGAAATTCATGGTGTCACGCCACTATTAGACATGGCCACCATGAATTTCTAGTAATGATAAAAAAAAAAACAACACACAGAAAAATATTTTTATTAGAAATAAAACACAACACAATTAGTGACTCCATCTTTATTGAAATAAAGAACCCCCCTCCGCAGTAATCCTGGGTCAGGGTCCCGCGCCGTCCAATCCGGATCCAATATCATCTGATCGCTTTGCTGGAAGGCAAAGTGATCAGATGAGGTGTCAGGTTCTAGGGGCTGAAGCACATCAGCTGATTGTATAAAAGCCGATTATACAATCAGCTGATGCATCGGTGCAAAATAAATAAATAAATACTCATGTCTGTGCTGATTACCGGCAGCTCCTGCAGCGATCGGATGAGAGTCTGATCCTGTCCCATCGCTGCAGGAGCTGCCGGTAATCAGCTGATGAAGTCTCCTGACGGCAGGTCAGCTGATAGCCGGCCGGGAGCGAAAAAGCCGGCGACACCGCGAGAATTACGATCAGCTGATGCGTCAGGTGACTGCATCAGGTGATCCACTGCCAGGTCCTGCAAGCTTCGTACGTGCCCGGGGAGACTGCATACAGCCAGAGCGGCGGGACCGGGACAGGAGCGGGCATGGCACCGGGACCCTGCAGACAGGTGAGTATATATATTAAATTTTTTTTTTCTACTGTTCACTTTTGTTTTCGCCGCTGCCTCCACCTCCCGCCCAGACATGGCGCCGCACGGAGCTGACATGACACTGGGCGGGTTGTGGAAGCAGCAGTGACGGTACCGGGAGGATTCATGCTTCTGTGTTTACCAACAGAAGGAATCCTCTTCCTGTACACGTCACTTTACTGCCCACCCCTTGCGTTTATAGCTGTGTTTTTAGTCATAGAAACGCAGCTATATGCGTTTTTCATTGCGTTGTTGAACATCTCATTGAACTCAATGGGTGAAAAACGCAGAAATAATTGACATGCTGCATTTTTGTGGTCACCACAAAAACGCAGCTACAAAAAAACGCTGTGTGCGGACAGCACTTCTGAAAACCCTTAGACATTGCTGGGGAAGTGCGCACAAGGCCTTATGAAGAAAAACAAATATTCCTTTTGGGGCAGGGGCAGTGATGTGTTGTGTACAATAAGCAGAAATTGTATAATAAACAATAAAATAACAGCATTGACTTTTTTTGTTTAGGGGAATTCATGGATTCTGGAAACTATCCACCTCCAAGATCACCATCATCCTGTTCTACAGTTTCAGAGTTATCCATCCAGGATAGTGCTTCATTAGCAGCAGCATCATCATCATCAGACACCCACAGCCACACATCACCATCACCCAAAAGGAAGAAAAAACCTTTACCTCCTGGAACCACCATAGATAGGTTTGTGATAAGAACTAGCAGATTAGAAAAAGAGTTGATTAATGAAAGAATTGCCCAGTTTATTTATGCAACGAACTCTTCTTTCCGTCTGACTGAGAACCCACATTTCATTAATATGGTTCAGTCACTGAGACCAGGATACAGTCCACCCAGCAGAGCTGATGTTGCAGGGAAACTGCTGGATCAAGTGTATGACAGAGAAATGGAGCAATGTGCAACAGCTCTGGAGGGTAAAATTGTTACCCTAAGTATTGATGGGTGGAGTAATGTCCACAATGATCCTATTGTATGTGCTTGTATAACAACAGAAGAAGGTAAAGTCTTCCTTGCACAAACAACTGATACGTCAGGAAATGCACACACAGCAGAATACTTACAAGAAGTGGCAGTAAAAGCTATAACGACATGTGAACACAAATTCAAATGTCTAGTACGCAGTTTGGTCACTGACAATGCTGCAAACGTATCCAAGATGAGAAGAGATTTAGAAGAGCAGGGAGGGAATACAAAGCTGCTAATAACATATGGTTGCAGTGCTCATTTGCTGCACCTCTTAGCCAAAGACTTAAGTGTACCAGAAATAAAGGCTAATGTTGTTGAAATTGCTAAATACTTCCGTAATAATCATTTTGCTGCAGCAGCTCTGAAAAGGATGGGTGGAACCAAGCTAACGCTCCCACAAGATGTTAGATGGAACTCTGTGGTGGACTGTTTTGAGCAGTATATCAAAAACTGGCCTATTCTGATGACACTTTGTGAAGAAAATCGAGATAAAATAGATGGCACTGTCACGGCCAAAATCCTCAACATTGGGCTTAAGAGAAATGTTGAACATATGCTGAGCTTCCTGAAACCCATCTCTCAAGCTTTAAACAAAATACAGAAAAATAGCTGTTTTATTGCAGATGCTGTTGAAATTTGGAAGGAACTGAGTGAACACTTAAAAACAGAACTACACATGGACAAAATTAAATTACAAGCAGTAAACAAACGAATGGGACAAGCACTGACTCCAGCTCATTTTTTGGCAAATATTGTCAATATCCAATATCAGGGTCAAAACCTAAGTGCTGAGGAAGAGGAGTTAGCTATGACATGGGTATCCAGCAATCATCCATCTTTAATGCCAACTATAATAAACTTCAGACCTAAGGGGGAACCATTCAAGAAATATATGTTTGCTGAAGATATTTTAAGGAAGGTCACACCAGTAAACTGGTGGAAGTCACGTAAGCGCTTGGATTTAGAGACTGTTCAAATAATGATTTCACTTTTAACAGCAGTAGCTTCTTCTGCAGGCGTTGAAAGAATATTATCTTCCTTTGGACTCATTCATTCTAAATTGAGAAATCGGTTGGGACCCAATAAAGCAGGAAAGCTTGTTTTTCTTTTCCAGATTATGAATAGGAACAAAGAAGAAGAAGAAGATGATGATGATGATGATGAAGACGACGACAAGTGAGCTACAGAGGACAGCAGGGACAGTAGTATTTAAGTTTTTCATGTGTCGGCTGGGCTGACAGTCTAAGTTTCTTAAAATATATATATATTTTGTTTAGCCAAATTAGTTAACAAACATGGATGTTTGTTTAAGCAAATAACTTATGCTGTAATGTTGTTATTGTTTCAGTTGAATAAATCTATTTAAATTGTTATTAAGGTCAGGATTATTTTTCTCCTTCCTAAGTACAACAGAACAGTGGTGTCCAAATATGAATGATTAACCCATTAAACTGGGGAGAAAAAAGTAATATAAAAAGTGATTCTAAAAATCTTCATCTACTTGCATGTTAAAGTAGCAAGAACTAGTTTAGGTAGAAACTTTGATTTAAATCACTGATTTAAATCAAGCCTTACTGACTAGTGATTTAAATCGTGATTTAAAATCAGTTAGATTTAAATCAAATCCACCCTGAAATATTCTATGAGTATAATGAGCAGGGGTCAGAAGCAGGAGGCAGCAGAGTTGAAGACAGCACTGCTGGATACAGGTGAATATAGAAAATCTTTTTATTACAAAGACTCGTGTTTTCTCCGGCACGAGTCACACGGACCACAGTGTGTGACACCCGTGCTGCCATAGAAAAAAAACAGACATGTCTCCGTGTGTGCGTGCAGGGCCACCAGGGGGGGGGGGGGAAATGTCACACGGACGTGTGAGGAACACCATAGACTGACATGGGTACGTGTGGCATCCGTGTTAAAAACTGATGTCACACGTACCTGAAACACGGCCGTCTGAAACCGGCCTTATAGAAAGCAAACAGCCCCAAAATAGAAGAAAGAAGACAGAAAACCCCACAATCATACTCACCAGACTCTGAACAGGAGGTCCTGCAGTGGAACTCACTCCCACACGCATCAGATGGCACACCCACGCCAGATCACGCACAAACACACTCACCACATCCGGTGATACCAATTACTTCAGGCCAGCAGGGGGACCTGAGATGCAGTGCAGTGGAGCGTGAGGACCTGCGGTGGAACATATGATGGACCTGTGGTGGAACACATTGATGCATTCCTCAGCAGGTCCTAGTGCTTCACTGCACTGCGTTCCATCTTCCCCTGCCGGCAAGAAGCAATCGGTATTGCCAGATATGGGGAGTGTCGGCCAGAAGCAGGGGAGGACTATATGGAGCATACCTGCTGGGTGCACCCACCGAAGATCGCAGGAGGACCTCGGAGCCATGCAGACGTCCTGGGTCTGGTAATTATGATTCTCTTGGTAAGGGCGTGGGGGAGAACTGGAGGTCTGCTTTTTTGGGGTGTTTAACTTGCTTCCAAGTCTGTTTCCCCAA
This sequence comes from Anomaloglossus baeobatrachus, assembly GCF_048569485.1. Taxonomy (NCBI): domain Eukaryota; kingdom Metazoa; phylum Chordata; class Amphibia; order Anura; family Aromobatidae; genus Anomaloglossus; species Anomaloglossus baeobatrachus. The sequence goes on along the minus strand of NC_134360.1, from coordinate 47,976,227 downwards.
GAAAAAGGTTGCACGGGGAGGGGGTGATGCATGCTGGGGGGTTTGCAGAGGGAGGGGGTGATGCATGCTGGAGGGTTTGCAGAGGGAGGGGGTGATGCATGCTGGGGGGTTTGCACAGGGAGGGGGTGATGCATGCTGGGGGGTTTGCACAGGGAGGGGGTGATGCATGCTGGGGGGTTTGCACAGGGAGGGGGTGATGCATGCTGGGGGGGCCTTGCACAGGGAGGGGGTGATGCATGCTGGGGGGGCCTTGCACAGGGAGAGGATGATTTTTATGTTGGGGGCTTGCATAGGGACAGGGTGATGCACATTCAGGGGGCTTAAAAAGGGAGGGGGTGATGCATGTTGAGGAACTTGCACATGGAAGGTATAATGCATGTTGTGGGCTTTGCAGAGGTAGAGGGTGATTTTCATGTTAGGGAGGCTTGAACAAGGTGATTATCATGTTGGGGGGTGTCTGGCAGAAGGAATGGGCTGAGGCTTGCCCGGTGCTGCATGTGGGGGGCTTGCACTTTTTTTCAATATATGTATAATTAAAAAAACAAACGTGCAAGACCCAACATGCAGCATCAACACATTCCCTATGCAAGACCCCAACAAACTGCCCCATGCAAGTAACATAATTCAGGGTTTTGTGCCCCCAAAATAGTCAGGAGACTCACCCTTAGCACTGTAGCCATTCTCCCCACCTGCACATCGCTACATTGTGCAGCCGCAGCGCCCCTCAGTGTGTGTCCCACTGTCCGCGCTTCCTGCTTCTCCAGCCGCCGCAGCTCAGCGCCGTTTCCCGGCATCAGGTCTGCACTGGAGGCCCCGCCCCTTCCGGTGACGTCATCCCCTCACACCAGCAAGAAGCTACTGCAACAACTGAGACGCAAGGAGGAGAGTGCGGGGCTGGAAGTAAGGAAGTGCGGGTTCTGGGGCAGTAAGTGCAGGCGACGAGTGTACATAGAGGTTGTGCACCTGTGTGTGGGGTCCCGGGCGGTCTCGGTTCCTCCAGTCTTGTTGCTGTCCGGTCTCCATAGACTATTTCCTGCATTTACTTTGCAGGACTGCTAGAGTTCAGATCAGACTGGAGAATTGCATGAGTAGCTCTTCCCCCAACAGCAGAGGCCTTTGGGGGGGTCCGTGCTCCGCTCACCCCCACATTGGGCTCTGCGGTCTCTGCCCTTGCGTTGTTGTGATTTGGACACCTCCCCAGTTATAAAGCAGTAATTTCTGGCGTCCATTATAGATTTAATACTCTTGCTGTTGCCTCCTGTGTATAAATCTGTTCTTAGCGCCCGTAAAGTTCATTAGACCGACTGTGGGGTCTGGCTAGCACCAAAAAGCGAGGCTGCTGGGACTTTGTGGCGGCTGCCGGGACTTTGTGGCGGCTGCCGGGACTTTGTGGCGGCTGCCGGGACTTTGTGGCGGCTGCCGGGACTTTGTGGCGGCTGCCGGGTCTTTGTGGTGCCACAGGTTAGTCCTTGCGACCCCAGACACTTTGCATGTTGTTAGTAGCATGTTCATGATTAAAGAAAAGACGAGTAAATTGACCGGTTTCTAAGATCTGCAGCAATTACTTGTGCAAACGTCATCCCTCAGACTGGACCCCATTGGCCAAAGTTTAATGACTGGTTTGATTAAAGAACTTGCACCACTGGGTGACCCTTTAATAGCTCCAGTATGTCTCATAAAAAGACCGGCACCGCTCATCTCCCCGCTGTGTCTCCTAGTGATGTCATGAGATTGTCATGTGACCCCTGCAGACTACAGACTACTGCTCTACTTAGTTGAAATGTTGCCGGCCCCGCACTGTGCGGACACATGGGTTCCCCGTATTCTGCTCCACGCCAGGATAATTTCTGGATGCATCTTTTGTTACTGTCTAGTAATTTTTTTTTTTTTTTTTTTGTTTTCTTAACTTCTAAAGCCGTCATGGCTGACAGGAGCGCGAGCGATTTTCGGAAGCATAAATGGCTGAGCCCACCCGAGATGTCTCCCAGCAAATATCTGAGAATCAGCGAGTCACGAAGGGTCAGTCACAGCCGGGAGCGCGATGCCCAGAGTCCCAGTCCGTCCCGGGAGCGGCGAGTGACCACCACTCCCCTGCAGAGTACGCCCAGACACCGGCTGGATGTCAGCGCCGGGGTCCGCTTCACTGTGAGAGCGCGGAGCAGACATAAGGAGGGACTGCAATCCCACAGAGCGGACCCCCGCACAGAGACGTCAGAGGAGGCTCCGGAGAAAGAGGTAACACAATATTCAATATGCTAGAAGGTGAATGAAAAATGCACCATTAGTCCACGCACAGATGCCACGATTTGTTTTCCAGCTGTAGATCTTTATCACCTACCCACATGATCTCTGGGGGTCTCACTATTGAGACCTCCACAATACCAAGAATGGGGATCCCAAATTCCTGTAGCGAGCATGTGTAATAACTGCCTTCAGAGTGATAGTTTGCACATGCTCAATTCACTCCCGGCACTTTAAGGCCCTCGTTGCCTGGATTGGAGGGGGTCTCAGCAGTGAGACCCTAGCGATCTTGTATTTTTCCCCTATTCTGTGGATAGGTGATATGTGTGATTTTCTCTTGTGCCTACATACAAATATTTATTAATAAAAACAAACCAAACTTTGTGGTTTTCACATTTTCTCTCCAGCTTGATCATTATGAAGAGAGAAGAGATGAGGCTAGTAGAAGATCGAGTAAAGAAGAGCAGAGATCTCGCTCCCAGAACGTCAATGCACCTTCTCTCCTATTCAGGAGGGCGTTCAGTGACATCCTGGGGACGCCCTGCAGACCCCGGAGATCGCTGGACAGTGAGACCAGAAGTGCCCCCGAAAGAAAGCAAGTGGAGAAAAGAAGCCGCTCTGACACTGAGGAGTCCCCGCTGCCACGCTCACCCCCAAAATCCACCATCACCAAGAAGGAAGATGTTGGAGATCGGAAACGGAGGAGCGACAACATAAAGAGAGCACCCAGCCCGAGACGAAATGTCATCGATGTGATTATCACACCGGAAGCCAAAGTCCTGCAGGAAAACCCCCGACTTGTGTTTGTAGATGAAGACTCCGATAATGATGTGAATAATACAGTAAGTCCTTAAAGGGGTTGTCCATGACTAGGGATTTTGAAGTTCTACCTGTAGGAGAGGACTTTAGTATCAGATCGGCGGGGGTCTGACACCCGACAGCTCCGGTGAGAGCTGGATGCACTGTGTGGTATCGTGTTTCGGGTACTGCTGCTGAGCTAGTTAATTGACCATGATCTGAGCTGTATTACCTAGAAGCGGCAGTGTATGGCACATTGGTGAGTGCTACGTGTCACACCATCCCACCCACCAGATTCGATTTTTCTCTACGCTCTCCACAAGGGCGCAGTCTGTTCATCTGTCCACAACCAGTATTACCAGTGTAATGTGTTAAGTGGCATGCACTGGTATAAATGTTACATCAGGGCACAGGGGCTTAGTTATTATTCTGCATTCTTAGGGCCCGCGCCCACGGTCAGGATTTGTAGCGTTTTGGATGAAGAGTATTTTCTTTGTCGCTCCATTGGGAGACCCAGACAATTGGGTGTATAGCTTCTGCCTCCGGAGGCCACACAAAGTATTACACTTTAAAAAGTGTAACCCCTCCCCTCTGCCTATACACCCTCCCGTGCATCACGGGCTCCTCAGTTTTATGCTTTGTGTGGAAGGAGGCACACATCCACTCATGCATTCTCATATTAGTTATATCGGTTGGAAGAAAAGTGGGCCCCCGGCATGTTCCCTTCTCACCCCACTACGTCGGCGGTGCTGTTAAGGTTGAGGTACCCATTGCGGGTACAAAGGCCGGAGCCTCATGCCGTCTCCTTCACCATCCCTTAGCGGCTCTGGGAGAAGTGGGATCCTGAGCGGTCATCCATTCACTGGGACCGTGCTCCCTCCGCAGCCCCTGTGGGAATCTGTCGGACAGGAGTCTATTTATCCTCAGGGACCGGGCCCTGCATCACTAAGGTACTCTGTGTCCCCATGGGGGATGTGCATGGAGCGCCTTCATCCCGGACGCTGCAGCAGCTGCTTATTTGTGACGGCCGGCGGACTTCCGCGCCGACCGCGCCTGCTTGTCGGCCGCGGTCTTAAATTTAGTCCCCGGCTTCAATTGCGGCCTAGTAGCAAAACTCCCGCCCCCGGGCCTGTCTATCAGGGGTAAGGGCGGGACTGCCGACCTGACGTCGGATGTGAGGGCCGGAGCATCCTGTATGTTTCCTCCCCCCTCACTGATCACTGTGGGGACTCCAGATTCCCGCACTTTTCTAGCGCCGCCCACGGCCCCACTCCTCCCCAGAGAGCTCCGGCAGCCATTTTTTTTCTGTTCGGTTGGGCTGTATACCCTTTCCCATATACCCTCAGTGATCACTCTCCTAGGAGACAACAGCATGTCGTCCACAAGGAGCAAGGGTGCCAAGGCACAGGGTTATTTTGTGACCTGTACCTCCTGTGCGGCTAAGTTACCTGCGGGTTCCACCTACCCTCACTGTGAGCAATGCTCGGCCCCTGTTACGCTTGCTCAGCCGGAGTCTCGGTCACTAGTGGGCCCCTTGGCTCAGGCAGACCCCCCCCTGCTCTCGCTGTCCAGGCGGCAGGGACAGAGTTTGCCGTTTTTGCTGAAAAACTCTGAGTCACTCTCACAATCCATGGCTCAGTCTATGGACAAATGGTCTGCCAAGCTGCTTGAAGCTTTGCAGTCCAGACCGGTCCTTACACAGGCCCCGGGCCCTGTTGGATCGTCGCCTCCAGGCCCCTCTCTGTCCGCGCCGCAGCGCGTTCCCAGGGGGGACCCTAGGTCTCACGTGGAGGACTCCTGCCCGGACCACAGTCCCAGACCGGCTAAGCGGGCCCGCTGGGAATCTTCCCCGACTTCTTCACGCTGCTCGGGTTCCTAGCTTGAGGACTCTCTGGAGGACGAGGCGGACGTCGCAGCTCAGGGCTCTGACCCTGATGTTGCTCTCAATCTTGATACACCTGAAGGGGACGCCATAGTAAATGACCTTATCTCGTCCATCAACCAGGTGTTAGATATATCTCCCCTGCCGCCACCTGTAGCGGAGTCGACTTCTCAGCAGGAGAAACACCAGTTTCGGTTCCCCAAACGAACACAGAGTGCGTTTTTCGATCACTCTAACTTCAGAGATGCGGTCCAGAAGCCCAGAGCGGTTCCGGACAAGCGCTTTACTAAGCGCCTTACTGACACACGTTACCCCTTCCCCTCTGACGTAGTTAAGGGTTGGGCTCAATGTCCCAAGGTGGATCCCCCAGTCTCTAGATTGGCGGCTAGATCTGTGGTATCGGTTGCAGATGGCTCATCGCTAAAGGATGCCACTGACAGGCAGATAGAGCTCCTGGTGAAATCCATCTATGAAGCCATGGGCGCGTCTTTTGCCCCGGCTTTTGCAGCCGTGTGGGCACTCCAAGCTGTCGCAGCTTGTCTGGCTGAGATTAATGCGGTCACACGTAATTCTGCTCCGCAGGTTGCGTCTTTGACTTCTCAGGCGTCAGCTTTTTCTTCCTACGCCATGAACGCAGTTCTAGACTCTGCTAGCCGTACAGCGGTGGCATCCGCTAACTCTGTGGCAGTCCGCAGGGCCATGTGGCTGCGCGAATGGAAGGCAGACTCGGCTTCCAAGAGGTTCTTAACCGGTTTGCCGTTTTCTGGCGACCGCTTGTTTGGCGAACGATTGGATGAGATTATTAAGGAATCCATGGGAAAGGACTCCTCCTTACCCCAGTCCAAACCGAAGAGACCTCAGCAACGGAAAATACAATCGAGGTTTCGGGCCTTTCGTCCCTCCGCCAAGCCTCAATCCTCTTCGTCCAGCAGGCTGGAGAAAGGCCAGAGGAACTCCTATGTGTGGCGGGCGAAGTCACGCCCCCAAAAACCCGCCGGAGGCAATGCCTCCAAGGCGGCCTCTTCATGACTCTCGGCATCCCCGAACCGCATCCTCGGTCGGTGGCAGGCTCTCCCGCTTTTGCGACGCCTGGTGGCCACATGTTCAAGACCGATGGGTGAGAGACATTCTGTCTCACGGTTACAGGATAGAGTTCAGCTCTCGTCCCCCGACTCGTTTCTTCAGAACCTCTCCGCCCCCCGAGCGAGCCGATGCACTTTTTCAGGCGGTGAACGCTCTGAAGACAGAAGGAGTTGTGATCCCTGTTCCCCCCCAGGAACATGGTCGCGGCTTTTACTCCAACTTGTTTGTGGTGCCAAAGAAGGACGGCTCGTTCCGTCCCGTTCTGGACCTCAAACTGCTCAACAGACATGTGAGCACCAGACTGTTTCGGATGGAATCTCTCCGCTCGGTCATCGCTTCGATGTCACAAGGAGACTTCCTAGCATCGATCGACATCAAGGATGCTTATCTCCATGTGCCGATCGCATCTGAACATCAACGCTTTTTGCGTTTCGCCATCGGGGACACCTTCAGTTCGTGGCATTGCCTTTCGGCCTGGCGACAGCCCCACGGGTGTTCACCAAGGTCATGGCATCTGTTGTGGCGGTCCTACACTCTCAGGGCCACTCGGTGATTCCCTACTTAGACGATCTTCTGGTCAGGGCACCCTCTCAGATGGCGTGTCAAAACAGTCTTTCCGTCGCTCTGGCGACTCTCCAGCAGTTCGGGTGGATCATCAACTTCCCAAAATCCAAGTTGACACCGACCCAATCACTGACGTACCTTGGGATGGAGTTTCATACTCAGTCAGCGGTAGTCATGCTACCGCTGGACAAACAGCTTTCGCTGCAGGCAGGGGTGCAATCTCTTCTTCGGGGTCAGTCACACCCCTTGAGGCGCCTCATGCACTTCCTGGGGAAGATGGTGGCAGCGATGGAGGCAGTGCCCTTCTCGCAATTCCATCTGCGGCCACTCCAGTGGGACATTCTCCGCAAATGGGACAGGAGGTCGACTTCCCTCGACAGGAACGTCTCTCTTTCCCTTGCAACCAAGACGTCACTTCAGTGGTGGCTCCTTCCCAACTCTCTGTCGCAGGGAAAATCCTTCCTACCCCCAACCTGACTGTGTGGCCATTGAGTCCTGGCTCCTAGCGTCCTCAGGGTTATCTCAAGATGTCATTGCCACCATGAGACAGGCCAGGAAACCAACGTCCGCCAAGATCTATCACAGGTCTTGGAGGATCTTCTTATCCTGGTGCTCTGATAAGGGTTTTACTCCCTGGCCTTTTGCCTTACCCACTTTTCTTTCATTCCTTCAATCCGGAATGGACAAGGGTTTGTCACTCGGCTCTCTCAAGGGACAAGTATCGGCGCTATCCGTATTTTTTCAAAAGCGTCTAGCCAGGCTTCCGCAGGTCCGCACGTTCCTGCAGGTAGTTTGCCACATAGTCCCACCTTACAAGCGTCCGCTGGAACCCTGGGACCTTAACGGGGTGCTAACGGCTCTTCAGAAACCACCTTTCGAGCCGCTGCGGGATGTCTCTTTATCACGTCTTTCGCAGAAGGTGGCATTTCTAGTGGCAGTTACATCGCTCCGTAGAGTGTTGGAGCTGGCAGCGCTGTCATGCAAAGCCCCCTTCCTGGTTTTTCACCAGGATAAGGTGGTTCTGCGTCCTGTTCCGGAATTTCTCCCTAAGGTGGTATCTCCTTTTCATCTCAATCAGGATATCTCCTTACCTTCATTTTGCCCTAATCCAATTCACCAATGTGAAAAGGATTTGCACTCCTTAGATCTAGTGAGAGCACTCCGGCTCTACGTGTCTCGCACGGCGCCCCTGCGTCGTTCAGATGCGCTCTTTGTCCTTGTCGCTGGCCAGCGTAAGGGTTCGCAGGCTTCCAAGTCAACCTTGGCTCGGTGGATCAAGGAACCGATTCTTGAAGCCTACCGTTCTTCTGGGCTTCCGCTTCCTTTGGGGCTGAAAGCCCATTCTACCAGAGCCGTGGGTGCGTCCTGGGCATTGCGGCACCGGGCTACGGCTCAGCAGGTGTGTCAGGCAGCTTCCTGGTCTAGTCTGCACACTTTCACGAAACACTATCAGGTGCATACCTATGCTTCGGCAGACGCCAGTCTAGGTAGGCGAGTCCTTCAGGCGGCGGTTGCCCACCTGTAAGAGGGGGTCGTTTTCGGCTCTTTTTATCGAGGTATTCTTTTACCCACCCAGGGACTGCTCTTGGACGTCCCAATTGTCTGGGTCTCCCAATGGAGCGACAAAGAAGGGAATTTTGTTTACTTACCGTAAATTCCTTTTCTTCTAGCTCCTATTGGGAGACCCAGCACCCGCCTCTGTTCCCTTCGGGCTGTTTGTTCTTTTGTGTACACATGTTGTTCATGTTGAATGGTTCTTTTGGTTCATGGTTTCAGTTCTCCGAACATCCTTCGGATTGAATTTACCTTAGACCAATTTATAAGTTTTCCTCCTTCCTGCTTTTGCACCAAAACTGAGGGGCCCGTGATGCACGGGAGGGTGTATAGGCAGAGGGGAGGGGTTACACTTTTTAAAGTGTAATACTTTGTGTGGCCTCCGGAGGCAGAAGCTATACACCCAATTGTCTGGGTCTCCCAATAGGAGCTAGAAGAAAAGGAATTTACGGTAAGTAAACAAAATTCCCTTCTTTGCTGCATCCTAAACGCGTGGTACAGTACAAGCACAGTGGATGGGATTAATAGAAATCCCTTGCCAACAGCACTTCTTTACACGGTGTAAACTGACCTGCGGTGGGTTTTCTGTCCACAGCGTGTCAGTTTGTCGTGCAGAAATGCTTGAGTTTCCTGCGCAGTAGAACGCCACATAACCCTGATCATGGGCACGGACCCCAACAAACAACCTTTCCTTCAGTTTTTTCAATCCAGAATATCTAAACTTTTAGCACCTTTGGGGTTTAATTACTTCTGGATTAACCCCATTCCCACAACTGAGCAAAAGGACTTTAAAGGGATTCTTTAGCATTAGCAGGGGAGCGGTGATGATGACTATTGTGCTTCATAGAAGAGGGATCTTGCATGATTCCTGCTGATCACGAACCTTCTTGGCAGCCACAACGTCGTGAGCGTGGCCGGAGAATCCTCCTCGGCATTGGACGCAATGGTGGCTCTTCTGCCGGCCGCTCCTTTGTGCTCACCCAATCGGCAGTAGAAGTTGCTGCAATATATCACTTTTCAGCTGGGATCAGAAGAACGCTGATCCCATCACTTAACTCTCTCTCGCTGCCTCTATCAATGGAAGCTTTAAGCAGGGAGAGGAACCCCTCGTGGTGCTGATCACAGGACCAGAAGGTCCTCAGGGCTGTTTCTTGTAGAAACCTCCACTCCTCATTAGTCTGGTAATGGCTCCCTATAGATTATAATTCGTAGTGGGGGAAGACACATTTCCATTACGGAGTTAATAGATCGTATTATTTACATGTTTTTACAGGCAGCTCTGACGGAAAAGGACCCTTCTATTGGAAGTGACTTCTCAGATGTAGAAGACATGGCACCGCTGGCCAGATTTTCTCAGGACGATGAGTTCTCGCCTTGCTGCTCAATAAATGAGGACTCGAAACCTTACGCTCGCCAATTTGAAAGTCTATGGAAACATTACACAGAGCAGCCCCCGGTCAGCCCCATCTACAGACCACCCGTGGAACACAACACATGGCGCCAGAAAGAACAAGACCGCACCTTCGCATCGGAAACATCCTTGTTGGACAGCAGTCGCCACAGCACATCCAGCGACGGCGTGAGCCCCATAGGAAAGAGCCGTAAGCAATCCGGGTCTTCCGACTCGCCGTGGATATTTGGTCACACGACTAAATCCGTTAGACATACTTTAGAAATTCCTCCTTCTACGGGAACGGACACCAAGTTCCTGCCCGGCGGCTTTATAGACACACACTGCCACCTGGACATGCTCTTCTCCAGATTGTCGCACAGGTCTTCCTTCGCGGATCTCCGGGAACAGTTCACCTCCACCTTCCCTGAAGAGTTTCACGGCTGCATCACCGATTACTGCGACCCTCGCACGCTGCAGAGGCTTCCATGGAATCAGGTGCTGAACGAGGACTTGGTCTGGGGGGCGTTCGGGTGTCACCCCCACTTTGCTCGGTATTACAATAACCACCTCCATGAAGACATGATGATGGCTCTGCGGCACCCGAAAGCCATCGCCTTCGGAGAAATGGGTCTGGACTATTCCCATAAATGTTCCACGGAGATCGCAGATCAGATCATGGTGAGGAATAAATACTTTCTGTAGAGATATTTATTTGATTTTTTTTCGTGTGTCAAAACCCATATAGGTGCGTGTCTCCAAGTTCACGGAGACCGGACTTATCTGCTGCGGAAATGTTAAGCCGCACATTTCAGCCTTTGCTTTGGCTGCGATGTCCATAGCAGTATTTCACCATAGGGTGTGCATGAGACATTGCTAATTTCTGGTGGTGCGATTTATAGGACCCCGCTAATCCTGAGAACCGGGTCTTGTGTCCCTTACCCGCATAGAGAAACAATCGAGCAAGCACAGTGTCGTTCTGTCTCTTCAGGTGTTCTTGGGTTTTACTGTTGTCTTCCAGTTTCAATAAATTTACTGTACATAGTATAATTTGTTCCTGATTTTCAAGATCTCTGCTTGCTGTCATTTTAGTAGGAGGCCCTGATAACTGGCCTGTAATGAGCTGTGCCTCTGACAGTTCTGTATACAGTGTGTCCACCCATATCCTATCCACCGCCATTAACTTGAGAACAGCGGCAGCTATAGGCATAGAAGTAGTGTCTAGGTATAGTAAAGTAGCCATGCCCTACGCAATGAAACCACCTATAGCGCCACCTGGTGGAAAACAACGGAGTTAGCATTTTTATCTTGAAAACGGAGCGAGAGAGAGAAAAAAAAGTGAATTAAAAATTTGTAGGGCATCATCAATTCAATACGAATCGACACCTTGCATACAGAAATGCTATGATATGAAACCCATGCCCCCCCCCCCTCTCCCCCCTCAAAAAAACCCCATTGAATGCTGGTCACGCATATGGCACTCATTTAACTTTGATGCTCAGAGTGGCCCCCGTCAGCTGCAATGCACATCTGGGCTCTGCACAGCATACTGTATCTCGCTGTGCGTTGTGCAATATGGTAGGTGACACGTTTGCACAAGCATCTGTGATACGTCGTCGTAGGTCCTGCAATGTTTGTGGAGGGGTCGCATACACCTGCTGTTTGATGTGACCTCACAGAAGGAAGTCCAATGGGGTCAGGTCAGGTGAGCGTGGAGGCCACTCCACACAGCCACCATACCCAATGACTTGTAGGAAGGTCTCCATGAGGTATCACTTCACGTCCACAGCCTTGTGAGTTTTACACGTTCTAATCATAGCATTTCTGTATGCAAGGTGTCGATTCGGATTGAATTGATGATGCCCTACAACTTTGTAATTCACTTTTCTTCTCTATCTCGTTCCGTTTGAGATAAAAATGCTAACTCCGTTGTTTTCCACCAGGTGGCGCTATAGGTGGTTTCATTGCGTAGCGCATGGCTACTTTACTATACCTAGATACCACTTCTATGCCTATAGCTGCCGGTGTTCTCAAGTTAATGGCGGTGGACAGGATATGGGTGGACACACTATACCAGGATCAGACTGCATTGTGTTTGTAGTCGGTTACAATGGAAACCCAGGTTTTTCGTGGCCTCTACAGATCAGTGATATGCGAGCCCCCCATGTTCTAAATATATGTTCCTGTAGAAGTTGAGCTCTTGAAAATCCTGTAAAATGTTGTTGTAGACTGGACCATGATCACACTGGGATAAAGCTCATCTGCAGAGGATTTAGTTTGCAATTTCCGATGCATTTTTTAATCCGGTTTAATAGTGACATTTACTCTAATTTCCCCATGGGAAGGTTTTTGAGAAGCAGCTGAAGCTGGTGGTGCAGTTGGGGAAACCGCTGGTCATTCACTGTCGGGGTGCAGACAAGGACTTGTTCAAAATAATGAAAAAATGGATTCCCCGGGACTACAAGGTTCACCGGTAAGAAACGTCCTTGTCCGCTCTCCATGTATACGTGCATGGTCTACATCCTCAGTAACATTTCTTCCTCTGCCGCAGACACTGCTTCACCGGAAGCTACGAAGACATTGAGCCATTTCTGAATGAGTTCCCAAACATGGCGGTGGGCTTCACCGCCGTCGTGACGTATCCATCTGCTGTGGAAGCTCGCGATGCCGTGACGAAAATCCCCTTGGACCGGCTGATTGTGGAGACAGATGCCCCTTATTTTGTTCCTAAACAGGTAACTATTGAGAAATGCAGGGAGAAAACTACACTACACTACACTACACTACTACACATTATCAGAGCATGTTAGATGCTGTCACTGAACCTGCAGGGAGCGTCTGCGATTAGTGATATATCTATTGTTAGGATATTCTTACAAATATACAGCTGCACTCTGAGATGCTAAGGTATGCAAGCATTGAATATAGGAGCTTGGACATGCATTACTGCTAAAAACATAAATTAAAAAATTGAGACACTTAGCGCATAAAAAAGACCAGTTTTATATGACCTAGCAGCCAGCGTCAAGGTGTATCTCTTATGTTGGAACTCTACCTGGGCTGAACAACCTACAGTTTTTTGGGGTTGGCAGAAACCTGCTAGTAGAAATTGAAAATCGCTCAGGAGTACTCAGCTAGAAGGCATGACCTTATTATACAAAATTAAGAAAACGGATAGCACTTCTAACACACAAATATGAACAGTTCCAAACTGAACATGATATGTATGCTAACAAATAAACAGCTGCACAATGAGATACTAAGGTATGCAAACGTTGATTATAGGAATTTGAACATGAATTACTGCTAAGAAAATTAAAAAATTGAGACAATTCGCGCAAAAAATTAGCCCGTTTTATGTGAACCCAGCAGCCAGCATCAAGGGGTATCTCTTATGCTTGATGCCTACCGTAATGCCTCTACTCGGGCTGAACAGCCTATAATCTTGTGGGCTGACGGGAACCTGCTAATGGTAAATTAAAAATTGCTCAGCTAAAAGGCATGATCTTATCAAAAATAAAAAAAAAATAACGGGACTTCCTAACAGACAAATGTGAACAGGTGCAAACTGAAAATGAAATATACTCTAACAAATAGCTGCACCATGAGACGTTAAAACATGCAAACATTGAATATAGGAACTTGGACATGCAAGACTGCTAAGAAAATAAGTTAAAAATTTTAGAGCGCACTAAAAAAGGCCAGTTTTATGTGACCCCCAAGGTCATGCCTACCGGCTGAGCGCTCCTTCCCACCAACTTGGGCGATTTTTAATTTCTATTGCCAAGCTCCTGCCAATACATAACATTGTAGGCTGTTCAGCAAAAGAGATACACCTTGATGCAGGCTGCTGAGCTTGCAAAAAATCCTTTTTTTTTTTTTTTTTTTATCCTGTCTCAAATTTTTTATTTTTTTTATTTCCATAATCATAATGTATGTCCAGATCCCTATATTCAATATTTGTATATCTTAGCACTTCAGAGTATGGCTGTATATTGGTTTGAGTATATTTCATGTTCAGTTTGCACCTGTTCACATTTGTCTGTTAGGAAGTGCCAATAGTTTTCTTATTTTATTGCTACGATATGCCATAACTTTATGATCATTGGGGGTCCGGTACATGGCTTAGACTGCAGTATCCTGCACAGCCGGGTGTAGACAAGGCTGAACCAGTGCTGTGGCCCCTATTATTATTTGTAGAGGACCAGCTGACCCCCATCTACTGAGTGTAGTCTGAGCCTGATATCACATTGCCCTAAATCAGTGTTTGTAGTCTGTTATCATAGAAACCCAGATCTCTGCAGTTTGCACCAATGTGATCCATGCAGGTGTCAGCTCTTAATTTTTTTTTTTCTTTTAGGTACCTAAGTATGTCTGTAAATTTTCCCACCCCGGTCTTGCCTTACACACCGTTCATGAAATCGCCAGCCTGAGAAACTTACCCGTCAAAACAGTGATGTCAAGTTTACGAGAGAACACGTACCGGATCTATAGTGTATAGGACGCTGCCGCCGATGCCTTGTTTTAATTAAACATGAACCTAGAGGAGGAAATCTCCGCTCTCCACTTTCTTTGACTCTTCTTTTATATCAAGATCAGATGAGATTTTATGATTTTTTTTATGAGATTGAGTTACTGCTCTGTTGTGATCGATGATCTATATTTATGTTATTAAAGACCCTTTTATTTTTCTGGGATGAAGTGCGGGCAACACTAATAAAATCACCAGATAGCAATGATTGCTTTGTCCAGGTACATGAGGAAACACAGCTAGTACAAACATGAGTAACCAGGACCGACGACCTGCTCCTATGGCCACATGGGGTGGCTGTGGTGTAACACTGTATACAACGCTGGTAGGAGGGATGCAGATGATCGGATATTCTAGGAGGATGGAGATGAAATTTGCAAGTTTTATCTATGTTCAGGCATGGGGTGAGGGGAAGAAGGGGATGCAGCCTCTTTGATTATATACAGTTAGGTCCAGAAATCTTTGGACAGTGACACAATTTTCGCGAGTTGGGCTCTGCATGCCACCACATTGGATTTGAAATGAAACCTCTACAACAGAATTCAAGTGCAGATTGTAACGTTTAATTTGAAGGTTTGAACAAAAATATCTGATAGAAATTGTAGGAATTGTACACATTTCTTAACAAACACTCCACATTTTAGGAGGTCAAAAGTAATTGGACAAATAAACCAAACCCAAACAAAATATTTTTATTTTCAATATTTTGTTGCGAATCCTTTGGAGGCAATCACTGCCTTAAGTCTGGAACCCATGGACATCACCAAACGCTGGGTTTCCTCCTTCTTAATGCTTTGCCAGGCCTTTATAGCCGCAGCCTTCAGGTCTTGCTTGTTTGTGGATCTTTCCATCTTAAGTCTGGATTTGAGCAAGTGAAATGCATGCTCAATTGGGTTAAGATCTGGTGATTGACTTGGCCATTGCAGAATGTTCCACTTTTTTGCACTCATGAACTCCTGGGTAGCTTTGGCTGTATGCTTGGGGTCATTGTCCATCTGTACTATGAAGCGCCGTCCGATCAACTTTGCGGCATTTGCCTGAATCTGGGCTGAAAGTATATCCCGGTACACTTCAGAATTCATCCGGCTACTCTTGTCTGCTGTTATGTCATCAATAAACACAAGTGACCCAGTGCCATTGAAAGCCATGCATGCCCATGCCATCACGTTGCCTCCACCATGTTTTACAGAGGATGTGGTGTGCCTTGGATCATGTGCCGGACCCTTTCTTCTCCAAACTTTTTTCTTCCCATCATTCTGGTGCAGGTTGATCTTTGTCTCATCTGTCCATAGAATACTTTTCCAGAACTGAGCTGGCTTCATGAGGTGTTTTTCAGCAAATTTAACTCAGGCCTGTCTATTTTTGGAATTGATGAATGGTTTGCATCTAGATGTGAACCCTTTGTATTTACTTTCATGGAGTCTTCTCTTTACTGTTGACTTAGAGACAGATGCACCTACTTCACTGAGAGTGTTCTGGACTTCAGTTGATGTTCTGAACGGGTTCTTCTTCTTCACCAAAGAAAGTATGCGTCGATCATCCACCACGGTTGTCATCCGTGCACGCCCAGGCCTTTTTGAGTTCCCAAGCTCACCAGTCAATTCCTTTTTTCTCAGAATGTACCCGACTGTTGATTTTGCTACTCCAAGCATGTCTGCTATCTCTCTGATGGATTTTTTCTTTTTTTTCAGCCTCAGGATGTTCTGCTTCACCTCAATTGAGAGTTCCTTAGACCGCATGTTGTCTGGTCACAGCAACAGCTTCCAAATGCAAAACCACACACCTGTAATCAACCCCAGACCTTTTAACTACTTCATTGATTACAGGTTAACGAGGGAGACGCCTTCAGAGTTAATTGCAGCCCTTAGAGTCCCTTGTCCAATTACTTTTGGTCCCTTGAAAAAGAGGAGGCTATGCATTACAGAGCTATGGTTCCTAAACCCTTTCTCCGATTTGGATGTGAAAACTCTCATTTCTTTGTCGCTCCATTGGGAGACCCAGACAAATGGGTGTATAGGCTATGCCTCCGGAGGCCACACAAAGTATTACACTAAAAGTGTAAAGCCCCTCCCCTTCTGCCTATACACCCCCCGTGCTCCCACGGGCTCCTCAGTTTTTATGCTTTGTGCGAAGGAGGCAGACATCCACGCATAAGCTCCACAGCTTAGTCAGCAGCAGCTGCTGACTATGTCGGATGGAAGAAAAGAGGGCCCATAACAGGGCCCCCAGCATGCTCCCTTCTCACCCCACTCTTGTCGGCGGTGTTGTTAAGGTTGAGGTATCCATTGCGGGTACGGAGGCTGGAGCCCACATGCTGTTTGCCTTCCCCATCCCCTTTAGGGCTCTGGGTGAAGTGGGATCCTAATCGGTCTCCAGGCACTGAGACCGTGCTCCATCCACAGCTCCCGGGGACTCTGCTGGATAAGGAGCCGAGTATCGTCAGGGACAAGGCCCTGCTACTTTGAGGTACTCTGTGTCCCCGTGGGGACCGCGCACAGTAACACTCCAGCATTGCTGGGTGTGTTAGTGCGCCGGGGACCGCAGCGCTGACCGCGCTTGTGCCATCACACACTGCAGCGTGGCTGGGTGTGTTAGTTTACTGGGGACTACCGCGCTGACCGCCGCTGCCATTTTTACACTGCGGCGCGGCTGGGACTGTTAGTACGCCGGGGACTTCCGCGCCGACCGGGCTTATACGCCGGCCGCGCTTATAACTTTAGTCCCCGGCTTTTGCGGCCTAGTCTCATTCTTTCCCGCCCCCAGGCCTGCCAGTCAGGGGAAGGGCGGGACGCTGTACAGGAGTCAGCACTGAGGGCTGGAACATGCTTTGCATACTCCACCCCCCTCACTGTGCACAGTGGGGCACCAGATTCCCGCACTTTCTAGGGCACGCCCACGGCCCCCTCCTCTCCTCAGGACGCCGGCAGCCATTCCTGTCAGCTCTTCTGACGCTGGAGAGGGGAGACAGGCTCAGGGAGACCCAGGCAGGGATTCTGGTGACCACACAACCGCTTTGAGCGGGCGGTAAGCAGCACCTGAGGTGCTGGCCCCACTTGTGCAGAAGTGTACTTATAGATTATATGATTATAGGCTATACTTTACACTGTATGGTGCACGGTTGATTTTTGGCTATATACCCTCCTGGATTGCTCAGAGGAGACAACAGCATGGCGTCCACAAGAAGCAAGGGTGCCAAAACACAGGCTTACTATGCTGCCTGCGCCGCATGTACGGCTATACTACCGGCAGGTTCCACTGACCCTCATTGTGTGCAATGCTCGGCCCCTGTGGCACTTATTCAGCCGGAGCCTCTGCTGAGGGTGGCCCAGGGGGAACCACCTGCTAACACTGTCCAGGTGACAGGGACGGAGTTTGCAGTTTTTACTGAAAGACTTTCTGAGACTATGGCTAAGATACTAGAAGCTTTGCAGTCCAGACCGGTATCTCAGACCATGGGCACTGTGGAATCATTGCCCCCTGGTTCCCCTCAGTTGGAACAACAATGTTCCCCCGGGGTGTCTCATAGATCCCAGGGTGAGGTCTCTGACACGGACCGCAGCCCCAGACCGCCTAAGCGGGGTCGCTGGGAAATTCCCTCGACATCATCACATTGTTCAGGGTCTCAGCGGGAGGACTCTCTGTATGATGAAGCGGAGGTAGCTGATCAGGATTCTGATCCTGAGGCCGCTCTCAATCTTGATACTCCTGATGGGGACGCCATAGTGAATGATCTTATCGCGTCCATAAATCAAATGTTGGATATTTCCCCCTCAGCTCCTCCAGTAGAGGAGTCAGCTTCTCAGCAGGAGAAATTCCGTTTCAGGTTCCCCAAGCGTACAACGAGTATGTTTCTGGACCACTCTGACTTCAGAGAGGCAGTCCAGAAACACCCGAGTTTGGCCAGATAAGCGTTTTTCCAAGCGCCTTAAGGATACACGTTATCCCTTCCCCCCTGACGTGGTCAAGGGCTGGACGCAGTGTCCCAAGGTGGATCCTCCAATCTCCAGACTGGCGGCTAGATCCATAGTTGCAGTTGAAGATGGGGCTTCACTCAAGGATGCCACTGACAGACAGATGGAGCTCTGGTTGAAATCCATCTATGAAGCTATCGGCGCGTCTTTTGCTCCAGCATTCGCAGCCGTATGGGCACTCCAAGCTATCTCAGCGGGTCAAGCGCAAATTGACGCACTCA
Organism: Anomaloglossus baeobatrachus; assembly: GCF_048569485.1. Classification (NCBI taxonomy): domain Eukaryota; kingdom Metazoa; phylum Chordata; class Amphibia; order Anura; family Aromobatidae; genus Anomaloglossus; species Anomaloglossus baeobatrachus. The sequence continues at coordinate 47,957,992 of NC_134360.1, read as the reverse complement.
CACGTACGTCTGCGCCGCAAGTGGCGTCCATAACCTCTCAAACGTCGGCATTTGCGTCCTACGCTATTAATGCTATCCTAGACTCTGCGAGCCGTACGGTGGTTGCAGCCGACAATTCGGTGGCAATACGCAGGGCCTTGTGGCTACGGGAATGGAAGGCAGATTCGGCTTCCAAAAAGTGCTTAACCGGTTTGCCATTTTCTGGCGACCGTTTGTTTGGTGAGAGATTGGATGAAATCATCAAACAATCCAAGGGAAAGGAAACATCCTTACCCCAGGCCAAACCAAACATACCCCAACAGAGGAGGGGACAGTCGAGGTTTCGGTCCTTTCGGGGTGCGGGCAGGTCCCAATTCTCCTCGTCCAAAAGGCCTCAGAAGGATCAGAGAAACTCCGATTCATGGCGGTCTAAGGCACGCCCAAAAAAGACCGCCGGAGGTGCCGCTACCAAGGCGGCTTCCTCATGACTTACGGCCTCCTCACACCGCATCCTCGGTCGGTGGCAGGCTCTCCCGCTTTTGCGACACCTGGCTGCCACAGGTAAAAGACCGTTGGGTGAGAGACATTCTGTCTCACGGTTACAGGATAGAGTTCAGCTCTCGTCCTCCGACTCGATTCTTCAGAACATCTCCGCCTCCCGAGCGAGCCGATGCTCTTCTGCAGGCGGTGGGCACTCTGAAGACGGAAGGAGTGGTGGTCCCAGTTCCTCTTCAGCAACAGGGTCACGGTTTTTACTCCAACCTGTTTGTAGTTCCAAAGAAGGACGGGTCTTTCCGTCCTGTCCTGGACCTAAAACTGCTCAACAAACACGTAAAGACCAGGCGGTTCCGGATGGAATCCCTCCGCTCCGTCATCGCCTCAATGTCCCAAGGAGATTTCCTTGCATCGATCGATATCAAAGATGCTTATCTCCACGTACCGATTGCTCCAGAGCATCAGCGCTTCCTGCGCTTCGCCATAGGACACCGAACACCTTCAGTTCGCGGCACTGCCGTTCGGCCTGGCGACAGCCCCACGGGTTTTCACCAAGGTCATGGCTACAGTAGTTGCGGTCCTCCACTCTCAGGGTCACTCGGTGATCCCTTACTTAGACGATCTGCTGGTCAAGGCACCCTCTCAAGAGGCATGCCAACACAGCCTCAACGCTACTCTGGAGACTCTCCAGAGTTTCGGGTGGATCATCAATTTTCCAAAGTCAAATCTGACACCGGCCCAATCACTAACATATCTTGGCATGGAGTTTCATACTCTAGCAGCGATAGTGAAGCTTCCGCTGAACAAACAGCGTTCACTACAGACAGGGGTGCAATCTCTCCTTCAAGGCCAGTCGCACCCCCTGAGGCGCCTCATGCACTTCCTAGGGAAGATGGTAGCAGCAATGGAGGCAGTTCCTTTTGCGCAGTTTCACCTGCGTCCTCTTCAATGGGACATCCTACGCAAATGGGACAGGAAGCCGACGTCCCTCGACAGGAACGTCTCTCTCAGGCAACCAAAGCTTCCCTTCGGTGGTGGCTTCTTCCCACTTCATTATCGAAGGGGAAATCCTTCCTACCCCCATCCTGGGCGGTGGTCACGACGGACGCGAGTCTGTCAGGGTGGGGAGCAGTTTTTCTCCACCACAGGGCCCAGGGTACGTGGACTCAGCAAGAGTCCTCACTCCAGATCAATGTTCTGGAGATCAGGGCAGTGTATCTTGCCCTAAAAGCGTTCCAGCAGTGGCTGGAAGGCAAGCAGATCCGAATTCAGTCGGACAACTCCACAACGGTGGCTTACATCAACCACCAAGGGGGAACACGCAGTCGGCAAGCCTTCCAGGAAGTCCGGCGGATTTTGATGTGGGTGGAAGCCACGGCCTCCACCATCTCCGCAGTTCACATCCCGGGCGTGGAAAACTGGGAAGCAGACTTTCTCAGTCGCCAGGGCATGGACGCAGGGGAATGGTCCCTTCACCCGGACGTGTTTCAGGAGATCTGTTGCCGCTGGGGGATGCCGGACGTCGACCTAATGGCGTCCCGGCACAACAACAAGGTCACGGCATTCATGGCACGATCTCACGATCACAGAGCTCTGGCGGCAGACGCCTTAGTTCAGGATTGGTCGCAGTTTCAACTCCCTTATGTGTTTCCTCCGTTGGCACTGTTGCCCAGAGTGTTACGCAAGATCAGGGCCGACTGCCGCCGCGCCATCCTCGTCGCTCCAGACTGGCCGAGGAGGTCGTGGTACCCGGATCTGTGGCATCTCACGGTCGGCCAACCGTGGGCACTACCAGACCGACCAGACTTGCTGTCTCAAGGGCCGTTTTTCCATCTGAATTCTGCGGCCCTCAACCTGACTGTGTGGCCATTGAGTCCTGGATCTTAGCGTCTTCAGGATTATCTCAAGAGGTCATTGCCACTATGAGACAGGCTAGGAAACCAACGTCCGCCAAGATCTACCACAGGATGTGGAAAATATTCCTGTCGTGGTGCTCTGCTCAGGGTTTTTCTCCCTGGCCATTTGCCTTGCCCACTTTTCTGTCCTTTCTTCAATCCGGATTGGAAAAGGGTTTGTCACTCGGCTCCCTTAAGGGACAAGTCTCTGCGCTCTCTGTGTTTTTTCAGAAGCGCCTGGCCAGACTTCCACAGGTACGCACGTTCCTGCAGGGGGTTTGTCACATCGTCCCTCCTTACAAGCGTCCGTTAGAACCCTGGGATCTGAACAGGGTGCTGATGGTTCTTCAGAAACCACCGTTCGAGCCAATGAGGGATATTTCTCTCGCACGCCTTTTTCAGAAAGTGGTTTTCCTAGTAGCAGTCACTTCACTTCGGAGAGTGTCTGAGCTAGCAGCGTTGTCATGCAAAGCCCCTTTCCTGGTGTTTCACCAGGACAAGGTGGTTCTGCGTCCGGTTCCGGAATTTCTCCCTAAGGTGGTATCCCCCTTTCATCTCAATCAGGATATCTCCTTACCCTCTTTTTGTCCTCATCCAGTTCACCAATGTGAAAAGGATTTGCACTTGTTAGATCTGGTGAGAGCACTCAGATTCTACATTTCTCGTACGGCGCCTCTGCGCCGCTCGGATGCACTCTTTGTCCTTGTCGCTGGCCAGCGTAAAGGGACACAAGCTTCCAAATCAACCCTGGCTAGGTGGATCAAGGAACCAATTCTCGAAGCTTATCGTTCCTCGGGGCTTCCGGTTCCCTCAGGGCTGAAGGCCCATTCTACCAGGGCTGTGGGAGCCTCCTGGGCCTTGCGGCACCAGGCTACGGCTCAGCAGGTGTGTCAGGCAGCTACCTGGTCGAGCCTGCACACTTTCACGAAACACTATCAGGTCCATACCTATGCTTCGGCAGATGCCAGCCTAGGTAGGCGAGTCCTTCAGGCGGCGGTTGCACACCTGTAGGACGGAGCCGTTACGGCTCTATTATGAGGTATTATTTACCCACCCAGGGACTGCTTTTGGACGTCCCATTTGTCTGGGTCTCCCAATGGAGCGACAAAGAAGAAGGGAATTTTGTTTACTTACCGTAAATTCCTTTTCTTCTAGCTCCAATTGGGAGACCCAGCACCCGCCCCTGTTTTTTTGTGTACACATGTTGTTCATGTTGAATGGTTTCAGTTCTCCGATATTCCTTCGGATTGAATTTACTTTAAACCAGTTTATAATTTTTTCCTCCTTCTTGCTTTTGCACCAAAACTGAGGAGCCCGTGGGAGCTCGGGGGGTGTATAGGCAGAAGGGGAGGGGCTTTACACTTTTAGTGTAATACTTTTTGTGGCCTCCGGAGGCATAGCCTATACACCCATTTGTCTGGGTCTCCCAATTGGAGCTAGAAGAAAAGGAATTTACGGTAAGTAAACAAAATTCCCTTCACTGCAGCTGGGAGTGTGCACTTTCAGCCCATATTATATATAATTGTATTTCTGAACATGTTTTTGTAAACAGCTAAAATAACAAAACTTGTGTCACTGTCCAAATATTTCTGGCCCTGACTGTATGCTGGAATGGGGGATGCAGCTGCAGCTTCTTTCTATGATCAGGTATGCTGGGAGGAGGTGGATGCAGCTTTTTATGATCAGGTACACTGGGAGAAGGGGGATGCAGCTACAGTTCTTTTTTTTTTTTTTCTTCCTATGATCAAGTATGCTGGGGAGGAGGGGGATGCAGCTGCAGCTTATTTCAGTGATCAGCTACTCTTGGAGGAGGCAGATGTAGCTTCTTTATATTATCAGATACACTGGGTGGAGGGGGATGCACCTGCAATGTTCTTCTATGATTAGGTATGTTGGGGAGAAGGGGATGCAGCTCCATCTTTCTATGATCAGGTATGCTGGGAGGAGGGGGATCCAGCTACAACTTCTTTCTAGCATCAGGTACGCTGGGGAGGGGGGGGGTGCAGCTGCAGTTTTTTTTTCTCTATGATCAGGTACACTGGGAGGAGGGGGTGTAGCTGCTGCTTCTTTCTATGTCAGGTATGCAACTTTTGTTTGTATGATCAGGCATGTTTGAGAGAAGGGGGATGCAGCTGCAGCTTCTTTCTATGATCAGGTACACTGGGAGAAGGGGGGGGGTGCAGCTTCGGTTTAGTTTTTCTACGATCAGGTATGCTGGGAGGAGGGGTGCAGCAGCTTCTTTCTATTATCAGGTACACATGGGGGGAGGGGGATGCAGCTGCAGCTTTTTGCTTTTTTCTATGGTCAAGTATGCTGGATAGGAGGGGGTGCAGCTGCTGCTTCTTTCTATATTAGGTATGCTAGGGGGATGTAACTTTTTTTGTATGGTCAGGCATGTTCGGGAGAAGGGGGATGCAGCTTCTTTCTATGATCAGGTACACTTGGACGAGGGGGGGATGCAGCTTTTTTCTAGTAGATATACTGGGAGTAGGAGGGATGCAACTGCAACTTTTTTTTAATGATCAGATACACTGAGGAGGAGGTAGATACAGCTGCAGCTTTTTATGGTCAGGTACGCTGGGAATGAGACGGATATAGCTGCAGCTTCATTCTATGGTCAGGTATGCTGAGAGGAGGGGGGATGTAGCTGCAGCTTTTTTTATGATGAAATTTTGATTTGGAGTATAATATTCAGCTCTGACATCACCCGAGGAAGCATCTGCATGGTCAACCAACACAGAGGAAATAAGCTGACAACCCAAAATCTGCAGGACCACAAATGGTTTCTGGCCGCTTCACATCCCACCCTCACCGGAGGGCTGAATTGCTTCCTGATTGTGATACGATGGACTGTGCAGGACGGGTCAGAAATAACCACAAGACAGATCTATTACTTGTATCATCTATTTTATTTCACAGAAAGGTTCATGACTGAGAGAATCCCGGCCGCCATGTGCAGGGCGAGGACGGCTATGCATTCTCCTGGGTATCTGGTGAGACAGAGAGGAGACTCGTAAGCCTTTTATGATATACACTGCTCAAAAAATTAAAGGGGACACTCAAATAACACATCCTAGATCTGAAGGAATGAAATAGTCTCATTGAATACTTTTTGTTCTGTACAAAGTTGAATGCGCTGACAACAAAATCACACAAATATCATCAATGGAAATGAAATGTTTTAACCAATGGAGGCCTGGATTTTAAGACACACAAAATGAAAGTGGAAACAAGTCAAAATGAGGCTCAGTATTGTGTGTGGCCTCTACATGCCTTTTTGACCTCCCTACAATGCCTGGGCATGCTCCTGATGAGGTTGCGGATGGTCTCCTGAGGGATCTCCTCTAAGACCTGGACTAAAGCATCCGCCAACTCCTGGACAATCTGTGGTGCAGTGTCACATTGATGGATGAAGCTAGACATGATGTCCCAGATGTGCTCAATCAGATTCAGGTCTGGGGAACGGGCGGGCCAGTCCATATCTTCAATGCCTTCATCTTACAGGAACTGCTGCCACACTACAGCCACATGAGGTCTGGCATTGTCTTGCATTAGGAGGAACCCAGGGCCAACTGCACCAGCATATGGTCTCACAAGGGGTCTGAGGATCTCATCTCGGTACCTAATGGCAGTCAGACCACCTCTGGTGAGCACATGGAGGGCTGTGCAGCCCTCCAAAGAAATGCCACCGCCACCCCACACCATTACTGACCCACTGCCAAACCGGTCATGCTGAAGGATGTTGCAGGCAGCAGATCGCTCTCCACGGTGTCTCCAGACTGTCACATCTATCACATGTGCTCAGTGTGAACCTGCTTTCATCTGTGAAGAGCACATGGCGCCAGTGGCGAATTTGCCAATCCTGGTGTTCTGTGGCAAATGCAAAGTGTCCTGCACGGTGTTGACCAGTGAGCGCAACCCCCATCTGTGGATGTCAGGCCCTCATGCCATCCTCATGCAGTCATTTTCTAATTGTTTGTGCAGACACATGCACATTTGTGGCCTGCTGGAGGTCATTTTGCAGGGCTCTGGCAGTGCTCCTCCTGTTCCCCTTGCACAAAGGTGGAGGTAGCTGTCCTGCTGCTGGGTCGTTGCCCTCCTACGTCCCTCTCCACGTCTCCTGGTAGTGCCTCCATGCTCGCTTTGGACACTACATAGTGACAGACACCGCAAACCTTGCCACAGCTCCATTGCTATGCCATCCTGGATGAGCTGCACTACCTGTGCCACTTGTGTGGGTTGTAGAGTCCGTCTCATGCTACCGCGAGTGTGAGAGCACAACCAGCACTCAAAAGTGACCATAACATCAGCCAGAAAGCATTGTACTGAGATGTGGCCTGTGGTCCACCCCGGCAGAAACACTCCTTTATTGAGTGTTTTTTGATAATTGCCAATAATTTCCATCTGATGCCTATTCCATTTACACAACAGCATGTGACATTGGTTGTCAATCAGTGTTGCTTCCTACATGGAAAGTTTTATTTCACAGAAGTCTAATTAACTTGGAGTTATATTCGGTTGGTTAAGTGTTCCCTTTAATTTTTTGAGCAGTGTATGATGAGTTAGTATAAGTTACGTTTTATATTCAGGATGCAGCATATGTGACACTTTATATCGGATATCATCCGGATTTGTTTTTTTGTAGTATTATTTAAAGGGGAATTTTTATCTTACGCCAATTTCAGCATGGCTAGGATCTTCTACTACAGCCTAACCGGTAGGGATATGACTTTTTCCAACAATATATAGGAAAAGATGTATCAGCAGCATTATACAAGGGGCACCCGACTGTATTAAAGAGGTTGTCCACTACTTTTACATTGATGGATATCCGTAGGATAGGTCATAAATGTCTGATTGGCCGGGGTCCGAACCCTGCACCCCCGCCAATAAGCTGTTCTCAGTCCCTGCAGCAGCAGCAGGCAGCTAGAAATGCAAAATTCCTGCACTGCTTTGTCTTCTTATAGCGGTTGTGGCCAGGTACTGCACATCCGCCTCCCATTCTAATCAATAGGAGGTGTATGGGCCAGGTACTGCACATCTGCCCCCCATTCTAACCAATAGGAGGTGTATGGGACAGGTACTGCACATCCGCCTCCCATTCTAATCAATAGGAGGTGTATGGGACAGGTACTGCACATCCGCCTCCCATTCTAATCAATAGGAGGTGTATGGGCCAGGTACTGCACATCCGCCTCCCATTCTAATCAATAGGAGGTGTACGGGCCAGGTACTGCACATCCGCCTCCCATTCTAATCAATAGGAGGTGTACGGGCCAGGTACTGCACATCCGCCGCCCATTCTAATCAATAGGAGGTGTATGGGCCAGGTACTGCACATCCGCCTCCCATTCTAATCAATAGGAGGTGTATGGGCCAGGTACTGCACATCCGCCTCCCATTCTAATCAATAGGAGGTGTATGGACCAGGTACTGCACATCTGCCTCCCATTCTAATCAATAGGAGGTGTATGGGCCAGGTACTGCACATCCGCCTCCCATTCTAATCAATAGGAGGTGTATGGGCCAGGTACTGCACATCCGCCTCCCATTCTAATCAATAGGAGGTGTATGGGACAGGTACTGCACATCCGCCTCCCATTCTAATCAATAGGAGGTGTATGGACCAGGTACTGCACATCTGCCCCCCATTCTAATCAATAGGAGGTGTATGGGACAGATACTGCACATCCGCCTCCCATTCTAATCAATAGGAGGTGTATGGGCCAGGTACTGCACATCTGCCTCCCATTCTAATCAATAGGAGGTGTATGGGCCTGGTACTGCACATCTGCCTCCCATTCTAATCAATAGGAGGTGTATGGGCCAGGTACTGCACATCTGCCTCCCATTCTAATCAATAGGAGGTGTATGGGCCAGGTACTGCACATCCGCCTCCCATTCTAATCAATAGGAGGTGTATGAGCCAGGTACTGCACATCCGCCTCCTATTCTAATCAATAGGAGGTGTATGGACCAGGTACTGCACATCTGCCTCCCATTCTAATCAATAGGAGGTGTATGGGCCAGGTACTGCACATCCGCCTCCCATTCTAATCAATAGGAGGTGTATGGGACAGGTACTGCACATCAGCCTCCCATTCTAATCAATAGGAGGTGTATGGGCCAGGTACTGCACATCCGCCTCCCATTCTAATCAATAGGAGGTGTATGGGACAGGTACTGCACATCCGCCTCCCATTCTAATCAATAGGAGGTGTATGGGACAGGTACTGCACATCCGCCTCCCATTCTAATCAATAGGAGGTGTATGGGCCAGGTACTGCACATCCGCCTCCCATTCTAATCAATAGGAGGTGTATGGGACAGGTACTGCACATCCGCCTCCCATTCTAATCAATAGGAGGTGTATGGGACAGGTACTGCACATCAGCCTCCCATTCTAATCAATAGGAGGTGTATGGGACAGGTACTGCACATCCGCCTCCCATTCTAATCAATAGGAGATGTATGGGACAGGTGCTGCACATCCGCCTCCCATTCTAATCAATAGGAGGTGTACGGGCCAGGTACTGCACATCCGCCGCCCATTCTAATCAATAGGAGGTGTGTGGGCCAGGTACTGCACATCTGCCCCCCATTCTAATCAATAGGAGGTGTATGGGACAGGTACTGCACATCCGCCTCCCATTCTAATCAATAGGAGGTGTGTGGGCCAGGTACCGCACATCTGCCCCCCATTCTAATCAATAGGAGGTGTATGGGCCAGGTACTGCACATCCGCCTCCCATTCTAATCAATAGGAGGTGTATGGGACAGGTACTGCACATCTGCCTCCCGTTCTAATCAATAGGAGGTGTATGGGACAGGTACTGCACATCTGCCTCCCATTCTAATCAATAGGAGGTGTACGGGCCAGGTACTGCACATCTGCCCCCCATTCTAATCAATAGGAGGTGTATGGGACAGGTACTGCACATCTGCCCCCCATTCTAATCAATAGGAGGTGTATGGGACAGGTACTGCACATCTGCCCCCCATTCTAATCAATAGGAGGTGTATGGGCCAGGTACTGCACATCCGCCTCCCATTCTAATCAATAGGAGGTGTATGGGACAGGTACTGCACATCTGCCTCCCATTCTAATCAATAGGAGGTGTATGGGACAGGTACTGCACATCTGCCTCCCATTCTAATCAATAGGAGGTATATGGGCCAGGTACTGCACATCTGCCCCCCATTCTAATCAATAGGAGGTGTATGGGACAGGTACTGCACATCTGCATCCCATTCTAATCAATAGGAGGTGTATGGGACAGGTACTGCACATCTGCCTCCCATTCTAATCAATAGGAGGTATATGGGCCAGGTACTGCACATCTGCCCCCCATTCTAATCAATAGGAGGTGTATGGGACAGGTACTGCACATCTGCCTCCCATTCTAATCAATAGGAGGTATATGGGCCAGGTACTGCACATCTGCCCCCCATTCTAATCAATAGGAGGTGTATGGGACAGGTACTGCACATCTGCATCCCATTCTAATCAATAGGAGGTGTATGGGACAGGTACTGCACATCTGCCTCCCATTCTAATCAATAGGAGGTATATGGGCCAGGTACTGCACATCTGCCCCCCATTCTAATCAATAGGAGGTGTATGGGACAGGTACTGCACATCCGCCCCCCATTCTAATCAATAGGAGGTGTATGGGACAGGTACTGCACATCTGCCCCCCATTCTAATCAATAGCAGGTGTACGGGCCAGGTACTGCACATCTGCCTCCCATTCTAATCAATAGGAGGTGTATGGGACAGGTACTGCACATCTGCCTCCCATTCTAATCAATAGGAGGTATATGGGCCAGGTACTGCACATCTGCCCCCCATTCTAATCAATAGGAGGTGTATGGGACAGGTACTGCACATCCGCCCCCCATTCTAATCAATAGGAGGTGTATGGGACAGGTACTGCACATCCGCCTCCCATTCTAATCAATAGGAGGTGTATGGGCCAGGTACTGCACATCCGCCTCCCATTCTAATCAATAGGAGGTGTATGGGCCAGGTACTGCACATCTGCCCCCCATTCTAATCAATAGGAGGTATATGGGCCAGGTACTGCACATCTGCCCCCCATTCTAATCAATAGGAGGTGTATGGGACAGGTACTGCACATCCGCCTCCCATTCTAATCAATAGGAGGTGTATGGGACAGGTACTGAACATCCGCCCCCCATTCTAATCAATAGGAGGTGTATGGGACTGGTACTGCACATCCGCCTCCCATTCTAATCAATAGGAGGTGTATGGGACTGGTACTGCACATCCGCCTCCCATTCTAATCAATAGGAGGTGTATGGGACAGGTACTGCACATCCGCATCCCATTCTAATCAATAGGAGGTGTATGGGACAGGTACTGCACATCTGCCTCCCATTCTAATCAATAGGAGGTATATGGGCCAGGTACTGCACATCTGCCCCCCATTCTAATCAATAGGAGGTGTATGGGACAGGTACTGCACATCCGCCCCCCATTCTAATCAATAGGAGGTGTATGGGACAGGTACTGCACATCCGCCTCCCATTCTAATCAATAGGAGGTGTATGGGCCAGGTACTGCACATCCGCCTCCCATTCTAATCAATAGGAGGTGTATGGGACAGGTACTGCACATCCGCCTCCCATTCTAATCAATAGGAGGTGTATGGGCCAGGTACTGCACATCCGCCTCCCATTCTAATCAATAGGAGGTGTATGGGACAGGTACTGCACATCCGCCTCCCATTCTAATCAATAGGAGGTGTATGGGCCAGGTACTGCACATCTGCCCCCCATTCTAATCAATAGGAGGTATATGGGCCAGGTACTGCATATCTGCCCCCCATTCTAATCAATAGGAGGTGTATGGGCCAGGTACTGCACATCTGCCCCCCATTCTAATCAATAGGAGGTATATGGGCCAGGTACTGCACATCTGCCCCCCATTCTAATCAATAGGAGGTGTATGGGACAGGTACTGAACATCCGCCCCCCATTCTAATCAATAGGAGGTGTATGGGACAGGTACTGCACATCTGCCCCCCATTCTAATCAATAGGAGGTGTATGGGCCAGGTACTGCACATCCGCCTCCCATTCTAATCAATAGGAGGTGTATGGGCCAGGTACTGCACATCCGCCTCCCATTCTAATCAATAGGAGGTGTATGGGCCAGGTACTGCACATCCGCCTCCCATTCTAATCAATAGGAGGTGTATGGGCCAGGTACTGCACATCTGCCTCCCATTCTAATCAATAGGAGGTGTATGGGCCAGGTACTGCACATCCGCCCCCCATTCTAATCAATAGGAGGTGTATGGGCCAGGTACTGCACATCTGCCCCCCATTCTAATCAATAGGAGGTGTATGGGACAGGTACTGCACATCCGCCTCCCATTCTAATCAATAGGAGGTGTATGGGACAGGTACTGCACATCCGCCTCCCATTCTAATCAATAGGAGGTGTATGGGCCAGGTACTGCACATCTGCCTCCCATTCTAATCAATAGGAGGTGTATGGGCCAGGTACTGCACATCTGCCCCCCATTCTAATCAATAGGAGGTGTATGGGCCAGGTACTGCACATCCGCCTCCCATTCTAATCAATAGGAGGTGTATGGGACAGGTACTGCACATCTGCCCCCCATTCTAATCAATAGGAGGTGTATGGGACAGGTACTGCACATCTGCCCCCCATTCTAATCAATAGGAGGTGTACGGGCCAGGTACTGCACATCTGCCCCCCATTCTAATCAATAGGAGGTGTATGGGACAGGTACTGCACATCCGCCTCCCATTCTAATCAATAGGAGGTGTATGGGCCAGGTACTGCACATCCGCCTCCCATTCTAATCAATAGGAGGTGTATGGGCCAGGTACTGCACATCTGCCCCCCATTCTAATCAATAGGAGGTGTATGGGCCAGGTACTGCACATCTGCCCCCCATTCTAATCAATAGGAGGTGTATGGGCCAGGTACTGCACATCTGCCCCCCATTCTAATCAATAGGAGGTATATGGGCCAGGTACTGCACATCTGCCCCCCATTCTAATCAATAGGAGGTGTATGGGACAGGCACTGAACATCCGCCCCCCCATTCTAATCAATAGGAGGTGTATGGGACAGGTACTGCACATCCGCCTCCCATTCTAATCAATAGGAGGTGTATGGGCCAGGTACTGCACATCCGCCTCCCATTCTAATCAATAGGAGGTGTATGGGCCAGGTACTGCACATCTGCCCCCCATTCTAATCAATAGGAGGTGTATGGGCCAGGTACTGCACATCTGCCCCCCATTCTAATCAATAGGAGGTATATGGGCCAGGTACTGCACATCTGCCCCCCATTCTAATCAATAGGAGGTGTATGGGACAGGCACTGAACATCCGCCCCCCCATTCTAATCAATAGGAGGTGTATGGGACAGGTACTGCACATCCGCATCCCATTCTAACCAATAGGAGGTGTATGGGACAGGTACTGCACATCCGCCTCCCATTCTAATCAATAGGAGGTGTATGGGCCAGGTACCGCACATCTGCCCCCCATTCTAATCAATAGGAGGTGTATGGGACAGATACTGCACATCCGCCCCCCATTCTAATCAATAGGAGGTGTATGGGACAGGTACTGCACATCCGCCTCCCATTCTAATCAATAGGAGGTGTATGGGCCAGGTACTGCACATCTGCCCCCCATTCTAATCAATAGGAGGTATATGGGCCAGGTACTGCACATCTGCCCCCCATTCTAATCAATAGGAGGTGTATGGGCCAGGTACTGCACATCTGCCCCCCATTCTAATCAATAGGAGGTATATGGGCCAGGTACTGCACATCCGCCCCCCATTCTAATCAATAGGAGGTGTATGGGACAGGTACTGCACATCCGCCCCCCATTCTAATCAATAGGAGGTGTATGGGACAGGTACTGCACATCTGCACCCCATTCTAATCAATAGGGGGTGTATGGGCCAGGTACTGCACATCTGCCCCCCATTCTAATCAATAGGAGGTGTATGGGACAGGTACTGCACATCTGCCCCCCATTCTAATCAATAGGAGGTGTATGGGACAGGTACTGCACATCTGCCCCCCATTCTAATCAATAGGAGGTGTATGGGCCAGGTACTGCACATCTGCCTCCCATTCTAATCAATAGGAGGTGTATGGGCCAGGTACTGCACATCTGCCTCCCATTCTAATCAATAGGAGGTGTATGGGCCAGGTACTGCACATCCGCCCCCCATTCTAATCAATAGGAGGTGTATGGGACAGGTACTGCACATCCGCCTCCCATTCTAATCAATAGGAGGTGTATGGGCCAGGTACTGCACATCTGCCCCCCATTCTAATCAATAGGAGGTGTATGGGACAGGTACTGCACATCCGCCTCCCATTCTAATCAATAGGAGGTGTATGGGCCAGGTACTGCACATCTGCCTCCCATTCTAATCAATAGGAGGTGTATGGGCCAGGTACTGCACATCCGCCCCCCATTCTAATCAATAGGAGGTGTATGGGCCAGGTACTGCACATCTGCCTCCCATTCTAATCAATAGGAGGTGTATGGGCCAGGTACTGCACATCCGCCCCCCATTCTAATCAATAGGAGGTGTATGGGCCAGGTACTGCACATCCGCCCCCCATTCTAATCAATAGGAGGTGTATGGGACAGGTACTGCACATCCGCCTCCCATTCTAATCAATAGCAGGTGTACGGGCCAGGTACTGCACATCCGCCTCCCATTCTAATCAATAGGAGGTGTATGGGACAGGTACTGCACATCCGCCTCCCATTCTAATCAATAGCAGGTGTACGGGCCAGGTACTGCACATCCGCCTCCCATTCTAATCAATAGGAGGTGTATGGGACAGGTACTGCACATCCGCCTCCCATTCTAATCAATAGCAGGTGTACGGGCCAGGTACTGCACATCCGCCTCCCATTCTAATCAATAGGAGGTGTATGGGACAGGTACTGCACATCCGCCTCCCATTCTAATCAATAGCAGGTGTACGGGCCAGGTACTGCACATCCGCCTCCCATTCTAATCAATAGGAGGTGTATGGGACAGGTACTGCACATCCGCCTCCCATTCTAATCAATAGCAGGTGTACGGGCCAGGTACTGCACATCCGCCTCCCATTCTAATCAATAGGAAGTGGATGTGCAGTATCCAGCCTCGGCCACTATCAGAAAACGGAGCAGCACCGGAACTGAGCATTTCCTGCTGCCGCTGCTGGGACTGAGACAGCTGATTGGCGGGGGTACGGAATATCAGACCCCAGTCGATAAGACATTGACGACCGACCTATCCTAAGGATAGGCCATCAATGTTAAAGTAGTGGACAACCCCTTTAAGACTCTTAAAGGGGCATTCCAGTGATCGGATGTGAAACTCATAATATATGTATAACTGTAACTTTTTGGTCACAGCCTTGCTCCCTGTGTTCTGCGCCTAAGATATGCTCCTCCAATGTTGTCTCCGCCCTCTTGTGCATTTCATATTGTGCTCCCCCGCAGTGGAGCCTCTCACATTAGTTCCTGGTGCTGGAATTGAGCCTGTCAGACCCGCCAAGTGACTCCAAACTGCAGGGGGTAACTGCTGCGGACTAACATCATCATATTTTAGGCCACTAAGGCTGCTTTCACACTACGTTTTTTTAACATACATCATGAACATTTTTTTGCTGTAAAAGTGGATCCTGTTTTTACAAAGAAAAACGCATGCAAACGCATGTGTTATTTTGCAGGATCCTGCCACTTGAAGTTTATGGGCGGGCATTGAAGTCATGTGATCGGGAGTGAGGGGAACTGAACGTGATAGACTGGGAGCCGGCATCTGATAGCTGCAGACGCTGGTAACAAGGTAAACATCGGGTAACTAAGCGAAGTGCTTTGCTTAGATACCCAATATTTACCTTGGTTACGAGCATTCGTAGCTGCTAGGAGCCAGGCTGCCTGCTCCCTGCACATGTAACCAAGGTAAACATCGGGTAACTAAGCGAAGCGCTTTGCTTGGTTACCCGATATTTACCTTGGTTACGAGCGTCCGCCGCTCTCAGGCGGGGGAGAGGGAGGGAGTGAGAGAGGGAGGGGGAGAGAAAGAGGGAGTGGGAGAGAGAGACTGATCACGCCAGGCTGGTTTCTGGGCATGCTCAGTAGAGCAAGCAGGATCCTGTCTATCAGCATGCTAGCGTTCACATACGTTTGCGTGCAGTATAGTCACGATCCAGTGAAAAACAGTATTTGGACGCAGCTCAAAAACGCTACAAATAGCGGTTTTGAAAAAAGTTAAAAAACTGCAAGTTGCTGGATCCTCACTATAACGAACGCAAACGCATGTGAACGCATGTTAACGTGAGTCCATTGCAAATACATTGAAATGAAAACGCATTTGCACTGGATCCGTTTTTGCGTTAAAAAAACGTTCAGGACGCATGTTAAAAAAACGTAGTGTGAAAGCCGCCTTAAAGCGGTCAGGATTTTTATGCTGCACTTCATGCTTTCAATAAGGGTCAAGTTTATAGACTGGAATATTCCTCTAAGGGTAGGATAAAAAAAAGGGATTTCTAAACAGTATAATAGTCATAGCAGTCAACATATAAACTAAATGTATGAGACACGGGTTGGTTTCTGCTGCTGGACTGGGAGTTGTTTGCAGCGGCTCTCCGCTTCGTCTAGGTCTGTCCGGACAAGTATTGGCGCGGTGGGGGAGGGGTTACTTTGGCGGCCGCTCATCTATTTGTGTTATCTTTTACCCCGGGTGACTTGCTGGACGATGAACCCTCGGAGTCACATGGGAACCACACACAATGGTCTGTACCTTCAGGTGAGCCGAGGGTGATCAGTCCGAGCAGGAGGTTTTCCATGGCCTCTTTCTGTCTCCAGATCTGCTCCCGAGTCCCCTTCATATTAACATCCAGAGGGATTGTCACCTGGAATAGAGAACAGTAAAACAAATCTGTCATCAGGTTTTTGCTCCCCCTTCTGAGAGCAGCATAATGTAGAAACAGAGACCCTGGTTCCAGCGATGTGTCACTTACTGAGCTGTTTGATAAAATCCATGTTTTCCCTCCTGCAGATCTAGCAACAGAGCTCATGAATATGCTGGACTACCTTACAGTAGTCCTGTAATGATAATCTACTGCTGATTAACCAGTGATTTTATCAAAACTACACTAAGCAGCCGAGTAAGTGACACCGCTGGAATCAGGATCTCTGCCCCTACGTTATGCTGCTCTCAGATTAGGTGGCAAAAAAATGGTGATTGGTTTCCTTTAAGTACAGATCTAGCCCGATGCTTTGTTACACCTTATGAAGTCTTTAGGTGTACGGATAGCTGCCGATCATACACACAAATCCCGGCAGGTGTCTATAGAAGTGACATCACTGGCCGGTACAGAAGTGAGCGGAGCTGGGATAACCCTTTTTACCCTTTGTTAACATATTAGAAATTTCACCAGGATTTTGATGCAGATTCTATCAAAATCAGCATCAAATCTGCCTCCAATGCAAGTCAATGAGGTTTCCACAACACCTTATTGCAAGCATTGGGGAAGAGAAGGCAAGGACATATTTCTGCACTGAAATCCATGTCAAATCTTGGAAGATGAAGACGTGACCTTACCCCGGCCCCTGCAGCATTGGCTGCTGTTCGTCAGGGGAAGATTTTAGGCAGCAGAACCCACACTTGTCAGCACCTCGCAATATACAGACCCCAATCTCTTTGTGATCTTGATAACGTTCATCTGTGACTTCCCCTCCGGAGTCTACGGCCTCCCTGCGACCCATATTGTTGTATTGCAACTTTTTTGGTATCTTCTTCCCCTGGAAAAAAAAGTGAGAGGGTAAAAGAAAACCTCTATATCCATATCTGTGGGATTACTCCCAGAGCTGCGCTCGTAATTCTGCTAAATGTCGCCTATCTTAGCTCTATGCTTTGAGCTTTAATGCAGTGAAAATGCAGACACTGAACCAGCAGGATGTATTGTGCTCAAGCCTTAAATTAAACTAGCAATATTGTGAATGCAGCTCTGGAAGTGACTGGAGTATGACATGGTTAAATTGCACTGTGGGTTTCTGGATGTTTGCTGCACTCCACTTACCGCGTTTTTCTGCATATCCGCTGGGCTTAAGAAGCTCGATCCACCCTCCACATCCTCCGTCCACAGAAGGTAGAACAGGACGACAGCGCAGAGCGCAGCTTTACCCAACATTATCCCTAATTCCGATTTCCTGCTGGAGATCTGCAAAATTGAAAAATACCATAAATTGAGCCCAAAGTAAAAATGGCCATTACCTGGAGATGTGACGTACAAGAAGCCTCACGGGAAAGTCTTCACACCCTCAAGTCCACAGCATATTTATAGGGAAGGTCAGAGGAATTTGGAGCGTCTCCTGAGGAACCAAATGGGATGGAAATCTGTGGCCGTGAGGTACGGCGGCGACTGAACCTACACAACGAGGGAATGTAGAGAGAAGACATTGTTCTGGTCTTATAGAGGGAAGTGACCGCGGCCGCTGTGCTGACCCCGGGGATCGGATACTGATAGCGCAGGAGGGAGCAGGAAGAATTTCTTTTATTGCTCTGATGTCTTGTTTGTCTGCGGTTATTTCCATCTATATTATAATGGATAAACCACGGCCAGAGTCAGAGGGGGCGAGTATGTACAGGTAACAAATATGGAGAGCAAACGTGTGACAGCTGTCACCAGCGGGACGTGAAAGAGGAACGTAGTCGTGAAATGTATAAACACCATCACCAACATTGTATACAGCAACTGCACCAGCAGAATAGTGAGTGCAGCTCTGGAGTATAATACAGCCTGTAACTCAGGATTAGTGCAGGATAAGTATAATGTATGTACTCAGTGACTCCACCAGCAGAATAGTGAGTGCAGCTCTGGAGTATAATACAGGATGTAACTCAGGATCAGTAATGTATGTACACAGTGACTACACCAGCAGAATAGTGAGTGCAGCTCTGGAGTATAATACAGGATGTAACTCAGGATCAGTATAGGATAAGTAATGTATGTACACACTGACTACACCAGCAGAATAGTGAGTGCAGCTCTGGAGTATAATACAGGATATAACTCAGGATCAGTACAGGATAAGTAATGTATGTACACAATGACTGCACCAGCAGAATAGTGAGTGCAGCTCTGGAGTAAAATACAGGAGGTAATTCTGGATCAGTACAGGATATGTAATGTACAGTTGTGCTCAAAAGTTTACATATCCCGGCAGAGTTTTTTGCTTTTTTAATCAGTTTGAACACTGCTGACTGGCATTATCAAATCATTGGATATCTTTTTGTATCCCTTTCCTGTTTTATGCAGTTCAACTATCTTTTCCCATAGATCTGTTGACAATTCTTTTGCTTTCCCCATGACTCACAATCCAGAAATCTTAGTGGATGGATGAAAGATGCAAGAGTCTGTCTGGATCCCAAAAACTCACTCAGCTTTTATGCACACACTGAGTACAAGCAAACAGGTCACGGGTGAGGATGTTAGGGGTACTTCACACACAGCGAGATCGCTGCTGAGATCGCTGCTGAGTCACGTTTTTTGTGACCTCATTAGCGATCTCGCTGTGTGTGACACTGAGCAGCGATCTGGCCCCTGCTGTGAGATCGCTGCTCGTTACACACAGTGCTGGTTAGTTTTTTTTATTGTTGCTCTCCCGCTGATAAGCACACATCGCTGTGTGTGACAGCGAGAGAGCAACAATCCTGAATGTGCAGGGAGCAGGAGCCGGCGTCTGACAGCCTGTGGTAAGCTGTAACCAAGGTAAACATCGGGTAACCAAGGTGGTTACCCGATATTTACCTTCGTTACCAGCCTCCGCAGCTCTCACGCTGCCAGTGCCGGCTCCTGCTCCCTGCACACGCTAAGCTAAGCGGTGTGCGCTGGTAACTAAGGTAAACATCGGGTAACCATACCCGATGCTTACCTTAGTTACCAGTGTCCGCAGCTTCCAGCGCCGGCTCCGTGCAAGCGCAGCGTCGCTTGCACATCGCTGCTGGCTGGGGGCTGGTCACTGGTCGCTGGTGAGATCTGCCTGACTGACAGCTCACCAGCGACCATGTAGCGATGCAGCAGCGATCCTGACCAGGTCAGATCGCTGGTGGGATCGCTGCTGCGTCGCTAAAGTGTGACGGTACCCTTACCTTTATTAGCCATTCACACCCATTTGTGTCAACATTTGTGCATGTTATCAGTCCAAAATCACCAGGGTGTGAGAACTTTTGATCAGGGTCATTTGGATGATTTTGGTTGACATTAGGATTTAAAAAGAGAAAAAGAGAATTTTGTTACTTACCGTAAATTCTTTTTCTTATAGTTCCGTATTGGGAGACCCAGACCATGGGTGTATAGCTTCTGCCTCCGGAGGACACACAAAGTACTACACTAAAAAGTGTAGCTCCTCCCTCCTAGCATATACACCCCCTGGATGACCAAATCTAGCCAGTTTAGTGCAAAAGCTGAAGGAGGACATCCACCCACAAGTAGAGATAGAGTAAAACCCGGAATAACCGGAACCTCTGTCTACAACAACAGCCGGTGAAAACACACGGAACAAGAACTGCCAACAGGCAACAGGGAGGGTGCTGGGTCTCCCATGTCGGAACTATAAGAAAAAGAATTTACGGTAAGTAAACAAAATTCTCTTTTTCTTCATCGTTCCTTATGGGAGACCCAGACCATGGGACATCTCAAAGCAGTCCATGGGTGGGAAATAAACAGAAAACTGAGAAGTAGGCAAAACCTAACTTCACAAATGGGCGACAGCCGCCTGAAGGATGCGTCTGCCCAAGCTCGCATCTGCCGAAGCATGAGCATGTACTTGGTAGTGCTTCAAAAAGGTATGCAGGCTAGTCCAAGTGGCAGCCTGACAGACCTGCTGAGCCGTAGCCTGGTGCCTGAAAGCCCAAGAGGCACCGACAGCTCTGGTCGAGTGCGGCCTAATCCCCGGCGGGGGAGGCACCTGAGTACATTGGTAGGCATCGGATATGGCTGACCTAATCCAACGAGCTAGGGTCAGTTTAGAAGCCGAGAGACCCTTGCGCTGACCTGTGGTCAGCACAAAAAGAGAGATGCACCGCCTAAGAGCAGCGGTGCGTGACACATAGATCCGGAGCGCCCGCACCAAATCTAAAGTATGCAACGCTTTCTCAAAGCGATGCACAGGGGCCGGACAAAGGGAAGGCAATTAAATGTCCTGGTTAAGGTGGAAAGGAGACACCACCTTAGGGAGAAAGTCCGGAGGCGGACGGAGAACCACCTTGTCTTGGTGAAAAACCAAAAAGGGTGACTCCGAAGAGAGCGCAGCCAAATCAGAGACTCTCCTGAGAGAAGTTATGGCCACCAGAAAAACCACTTTCTGTGAAAGTCGAAACAAAGAAACCTCCCTAAGAGGCTCAAAGGGGGGTTTCTGTAAGGCCGTGAGGACCAGATTAAGGTCCCAGGGATCCAAGGGCCGCCGATAAGGAGGAATGATGTGAGATGCGCCCTGCATGAAGGTGCACACCTGGGCCAGTCGGGCGATACGCCGCTGGAACAACACTGACAGAGCCGAGATCTGTCCCTTGAGGGAATTGAAGGATAGTCCTAGCTGCAGACCGGACTGTAGAAAGGACAGGATGGTCGGCAAGGAAAAAGGCCAAGGAGCATGGCCGGAAGAGCGACACCAGGACAGGAAAATTCTCCAGGTCCTGTGGTAAATCCTGGCCGAGGAAGACTTCCGAGCCTGAGTCATAGTGGAGATGACCTCGGAAGGAATGCCTGAAGCCGTCAGGATCCAGGACTCAAGAGCCACGCCGTCAATCTGAGAGCCGCAGAATTCTGGCGGAAAAACGGACCTTGTGAGAGAAGGTCTGGGCGGTCCGGGAGATGCCACGGCATTTCTACGGACAGACGGAGCAGGTCTGGGTACCAAGCTCGCCTGGGCCAGTCTGGAGCAATGATTATGACCCGACGGCCCTCCATTCTGATCTTGCGCAGGACTCTGGGCAAGAGAGCTAGAGGGGGAAACACGTAGGCCAGACGGAACTGGGACCAATCCTGAACCAGCGCGTCCGCTGCCAAGGCCTGAGGATCGTGGGAGCGAGCCACGTAAACCGGGACCTTGTTGTTGTGCCGGGATGCCATGAGATCCACTTCCGGAGTGCCCCACTTGTGGCAGATTGACCGGAACACTGCCGGATGCAGGGCCCACTCGCCGCTGTCCACGGTTTGACGGCTGAGATAATCTGCCTCCCAGTTTTCTACGCCTGGGATGTGGACTGCGGATATGGTGGACTTGGAGTCCTCCGTCCACTGAAGGATACGTTGAACCTCCAACATTGCTAGGCGGCTGCGAGTCCCGCCCTGGTGATTGATGTAGGCAACTGCTGTCGCGTTGTCTGACTGGACTCGAATGTGCTTGCCCGCCAACAGGTGGTGAAAGGCTACGAGAGCTAGGAGCACAGCTCTGATTTCCAGCACATTGATCGAGAGGGCTGATTCGGACGGAGTCCAAGTGCCCTGTGCTCGGTGGTGGAGAAACACTGCTCCCCAGCCGGATAGACTGGCGTCCGTGGTGAGAATCACCTAGGACGGGATCAGAAAGGAGCGTCCCTGGGATAGAGAGAGGGGCCGAAGCCACCACTGAAGAGAGCTCCTGGTCTGTGGCGACAGAGCCACTAGCCTGTGCAAGGAAGAGGTCCGCTTGTCCCAACAGCGGAGAATGTCCAGCTGCAGGGGACGCAGATGGAACTGGGCAAAGGGAACCGCTTCCATTGACGCCACCATCTGACCCAGCACCTGCATGAGCTGCCTGATGGAATGACGGCGGGGCCTCAACAGAGAGCGCACCGCCAGATGAAGGGACTGCTGTTTGACTAAGGGCAGCTTCACAAGTGCCGGCAGAGTCTCGAATTGCATCCCTAGGTACGTAAGTTTCTGGGTCGGGGTCAGAGTGGACTTGGGCAGATTGACAAGCCACCCGAATTGAACAAGCGTGGCGAGAGTGAGCGAGACACTCCGCTGACAGTCTGCACTGGATGCAGCCTTGACTAGAAGGTCGTCCAGGTAAGGAATCACTGCCAACCCCTGGAAGTGCAGAACCGCAACCACTGCTGCCATGACCTTGGTGAATACTCGAGGGGCCGTGGCTAACCCGAAGGGGAGAGCCACGAATTGGAAATGTTCCTCTCCGATTGCAAAACGTAGCCAACGCTGGTGTGAAACTGCAATTGGCACATGCAAATAGGCATCTCTGATGTCGATGGATGCTAGAAAATCCCCTTGGGTCATTGAGGCAATGACTGATCGCAGAGATTCCATGCTAAAGTGCCGCACCTGAACATGCTTGTTCAGAAGCTTGAGATCCAGGATGGGCCGGAAGGAACCGTCCTTCTTGGGGACTAGGAAGAGATTTGAGTAGAAACCTCTGAACCGTTCCCGGGCGGGAACCGGTACAATTACTCAGTTGGCCTGCAAGGATGCCACGGCCTGAGAGAAGGCGGCGGCTTTGGAGCAGGGGAGAGTGGACAGAAAAAATCTGTTTGGCGGGCTGGAAGAGAATTCTATCCTGTAGCCGTGGGAGATGATATCCCGCACCCACTGAAACCACACGTCGCCAAAGTGGGAGAGCCTGCCACCGACCAAGGACGTTGCTGGCGCGGCCAGATAGTCAAGAGGAGGCTGCCTTAGTGGCAGCGGCTCCTCCGTTCTTCTGAGGACGCGGCTTCCTGCGCCAGCTGGGTTTTCGATCCTTGGCTGAGTTAGTGGACGAGGCTGAGGGCTTAGAGGATGACCAGTTAAAGGAACGAAAGGAACGAAACTTCGACTGGTTCCTGCCCTGGACAGGTTTCCTGGTTTTGGTTTGTGGCATGGAAGTAGTCTTCCCGCCAGTAGCTTCCTTAATAATTTCATCCAGTTGTTTACCGAACAGCCGGGACCCAGCAAAAGGGAGCCCAGCAAGGTACTTCTTGAAAGAAGCGTCTGCTTTCCACTCTCGAAGCCACAAGATCCTGCGGATCGCGAGGGAATTAGCGGAAGCCACCGCCGTGCGGTGAGAAGCCTCCAGAATGGCAGACATAGCATAGGATGAAAAAGCCGAAGCCTGGGAAGTTAAGGCAACCATTTCGGGCATAGAGTCCCTGGTGAGGGAATGCATCTCCTCTAGAGAAGCAGAGATGGCTTTGAGAGCCCACACTGCTGCAAAAGACGGGGAGAACGAGGCCCCTGCCGCTTCATATACAGATTTGGCCAGGTCAACCTGGCGGTCAGTGGAATCCTTAAGTGAGGTGCCATCCGCCACAGACACAACTGTCCGGGCTGAGATTCTAGACATCGGAGGATCTACCTTTGGTGAATGAGCCCACTCCTTGACCACCTCTGGTGGAAAAGGAAAACGGTCATCAGAACTACGCTTTGGAAAGCGTTTGTCAGGACAGGCCCTGGGTTTGGTCACAGTGGCCTGAAAACTAGAGTGGTTAAAAAACATACTCCTTGCTCTCTTAGGTGAGGTAAACTGGTGTTTTTCTACCAGAGAAGCTTGTTCCTCTGACACTGGTGGATTGAGGTCCAGTACGGAATTAATGGACGCAATCAAATCACTAACATCTGCATCACCTTCGGTCAGATCAATGGGGCACATGGAGGTAGCGTCTAAGCCCACAGTAAAGGCATCCTCCTCGCCCTGCGATTCAGCTCGTGAATCAGAGCCGTGGGACGAGGAAGGAGAAGAGTCCCTGCGTCTCCGTTTAGGAGGACGGGGTCTGGGAACAGATGAAAAATCCTCTGTGAGCTCTGCAGAGCGAGTCGGAGCAGCAGAGGCGCCCTGAGAAGGGGGCTGATGCATGGTCAGCAGAGTCCGGGACAGCTGTCCCATGGAGTCAGCAAAGGACTGGGAGATAGTTTTAGAAAACGATGCTACCCAAGCCGGGGGTTCAGCCACCGGGGCTGGAGCAGCCGGAGGGACCCCTGGGGAGACTCCAGGCTGAGGAACCACCATGTTAGAGCAGGCATCACAATGTGGATATGTGCTCGGTTCAGGCAGTATGAGCTTACATGCAGTGCATATAGAGTAAAGCCTTGCAGCCTTGCTCCTAGTGAGAGACATGCTGCTGAGGTGGAGGCTCTGCAGTAAAGAACACACTCCTTCAGAATGACCCCCAGAGAGTGTATAAGAAAGTCCACAACCAGAGGTTGTGGCTTACCAGACCGTTTTGTGTGCCCTCCGGATTCCCAGCTTGGACCCCGAGACAGATTGCAGAGCTGCAGCAGCCAGCGCCGATCAGTGTGTGAACGCTGATAAAATGGCGCCGGAGTGAGGAGGGGGGGCGGGGTTTAATCCAAGAGCGGGAACCGGAGGGCCAAGGAGAAATACAGGGGAGGGAAACATCTCCTCAGAGAGGAGTGTCCTCCCCTGTGCTGAACGGCCGGTGGGCGGCGCCGCACTGTCCCCCTGCATGACTGACATGCAGGGGCAGTGAAAACGAAAGTAGGCCGCAGCCGAAGCCGGGGCCTAAATTTTTCCATGCGGCCGACGAGCAGGCACCCTCGGCGCGGTTCTCAGGAAAAAAACAGAGAACCGGCCGGAAATTACAGCAAAGTTAAATAACACACTCTCCCCACAATAAATGTACAAGGGACCCCTCAATAACGTCTCAATACTTAGCTTATGAGACGCAGGGCCAGGTCCCTGAGGGATGAGTGCTCCGTCCGGCAGGGTCCTGAAAGGGCTGCGGATGGAGACCGGTCTCCTGCAAAGCAGTGAGAACCGTGATGGCTCCCACTTCAAGCCAGAGCCCGAGGGATGGTGAAGGAGCGCGGCATGTAAGGCTCCAGCCTTGTAAAATCAACCTTAACAGCACCGCCGACACAGTGGGGCGAGAAGGGACATGCCGGGAGTCCAGGTTGGACCCGCTTTTCTTCCAACTCTTTAAAATCAAAAATCAAAAGAGAATGCATGTGTGTGTGACCTCCTGAACACAGCATTGAACTGGCTAGATTTGGTCATCCAGGGGGTGTATATGCTCGGAGGGAGGAGCTACACTTTATAGTGTAGTACTTTGTGTGTCCTCCGGAGGCAGAAGCTATACACCCATGGTCTGGGTCTCCCATAAGGAACGATGAAGAAAACACAGTAGTGACAATAAATGGCTTCACCCAATCACTAACCATGAGTGGGAAAAAAAAGATTTTGTGTTATCATTCATATTCTCAGAAAAAAGGCCAAGAAAGCAAAAAAATCTGCCGAGGTAAACTTGAGTACAACTGTATGTACACAGTGACTGCACCAGCAGAATAGTGAGTGCAGCTCTGGAGTATAATACAGGATGTAACTCAGGATATGTAATGAATGTACACAGTGACTGCACCAGCAGAATAGTGAGTGCAGCTCTGGAGTATAATACAGGATGTAACTCAGGATATGTAATGAATGTACACAGTGACTGCACCAGCAGAATAGTGAGTGCGGCTATGGAGTGTAATACAGGATGTAACTGCGGATAAATAATGTATGTACACAGTGACTGCACCAGCAGAATAGTGAGTGCAGCTCTGGAGTATAATACAGGATTTAACTCAGGATAAAGGGAATTTTGTTTACTTACCGTAAATTCCTTTTCTTCTAGCTCCTATTGGGAGACCCAGACAATTGGGTGTATAGCTTCTGCCTCCGGAGGCCACACAAAGTATTACACTTTTAAAAAAGTGTAACCCCTCCCCTCTGCTATACACCCTCCCGTGGACCACGGGCTCCTCAGTTTTGGTGCAAAAGCAGGAAGGAGAAAACTTATAAATTGGTCTAGGGTAAATTCAATCCGAAGGATGTTCGGAGAACTGAAGACCATGAACCATAAGAACAAATCAACATCAACAACATGTGTACACAAAAGAACAACCAGCCCGAAGGGCACAGGGGCGGGTGCTGGGTCTCCCAATAGGAGCTAGAAGAAAAGGAATTTACGGTAAGTAAACAAAATTCCCTTTTTCTGTGTCGCTCCATTGGGAGACCCAGACAATTGGGACGTCCAAAAGCAGTCCCTGGGTGGGTAAAAGAATACCTCGATAAAAAAGAGCCGAAACGACCCCCTCTTACAGGTGGGCAACCACCGCCTGGAGGACTCGCCTACCGAGACTGGCGTCTGCCGAAGCATAGGCATGCACTTGATAGTGCTTCGTGAAAGTGTGCAGACTAGACCACGTAGCTGCCTAACACACCAAGGTTGACTTGGAGGCCTGAGAGCCCTTACGCTGGCCAGCGACAAGGACAAAGAGCGCGTCTGAACGGCGCAGGGGCGCCGTGCGAGACACGTAGAACCGGAGTGCTCTCACTAGATCCAAAGAGTGCAAATCCTTTTCACACTGGTGAATTGGATTAGGGCAAAAGGAAGGCAAGGAGATATCCTGATTTAGATGAAAGGGGGATACCACCTTAGGAAGAAATTCCGGGACAGGACGCAGAACCACCTTATCCTGGTGAAAAACCAGGAAGGGAGCTTTGCATGACAGCGCTGCAAGCTCAGACACTCTCCGAAGTGATGTGACCGCCACCAGGAAGGCCACCTTCTGAGAAAGACGGGAAAGAGAAACATCCCGCAGCGGCTCAAAAGGCGGCTTTTGAAGAGCCGTCAGAACCCTGTTAAGATCCCAAGGATCCAACGGACGTTTGTAAGGTGGGACCATGTGGCAAACCCCCTGCAGGAACGTGCGGACCTGCGGAAGCCTGGCTAGACGCTTTTGAAAAAACACGGAGAGCGCCGACACTTGGCCCTTGAGAGAGCCGAGGGACAAACCCTTGTCCATTCCAGATTGTAGGAATGAAAGGAATGTGGGTAAGGCAAACGGCCATGGAGGAAAACCGTTATCAGAGCACCAGGATAGGAAGATTTGCCAAGACCTGTAATAGATCTTGGCGGACGTTGGCTTCCTGGCTTGTCTCATGGTGGCAATGACATCCTGAGATAACCCTGAAGACGCTAGGAGCCAGGACTCAATGGCCACACAGTCAGGTTGAGGGCCACAGAATTCAGATGCAAAAACGGCCCTTGTGACAGCAAGTCTGGACGGTCTGGAAGCGCCCACGGTCGACCCACCGTGAGATGCCACAGATCCGGATACCACAACCGCCTCGGTCAGTCTGGAGCGACGAGAATGGCGCGACGGCAGTCGGACCGGATCTTGCGTAGTACTCTGGGCAGCATTGTCAGAGGGGGAAACACATATGGCAGTCGAAACTGCGACCAATCCTGGACCAGAGCGTCCGCTGCCAGAGCTCTGTGATCCTGAGACCGTGCCATGAAGGCCGGGACCTTGTTGTTGTGTCTCGATGCCATGAGATCGACGTCCGGCATTCCCCAGCGGCGACAGATCTCTCGAAACACGTCTGGGTGAAGAGACCATTCCCCCGCGTCCATGCCCTGACGACTGAGAAAATCTGCTTCCCAGTTTTCCACGCCCGAGATGTGAACTGCGGAGATCGTGGAGGCTGTGACTTCCACCCACTGCAGAATCCGCTCGACTTCCTGGAAGGCTTGACGACTGCGAGTGCCGCCTTGGTGGTTGATGTAGGCGACGGCAGTGGCGTTGTCCGACTGGATTCGGATCTGCCTGCCCTCCAGCCACCGATGGAAAGCCAATAGGGCTAGATATACTGCCCTTATCTCCAGAACATTGATCTGAAGGGACGATTCTATTGGAGTCCAGGTTCCTTGAGCCCTGTGGTGGAGAAAAACCGCTCCCCAACCTGACAGGCTCGCGTCCGTGGTGACCACGGCCCAGGTTGGGGGGAGGAAGGATTTTCCCCGAGACAGATGTGGGTAGGAGCCACCACTGAAGTGATGTTTTGGTTGCAAGTGAAAGAGAGATGTTCTTGTCGAGGGAAGCCGAACTCTTGTCCCATTTGCGAAGAATGTCCCATTGGAGTGGCCGTAGATGGAATTGCGCGAACGGCACTGCCTCCATAGCTGCAACCATCTTCCCCAGGAAGTGCATGAGGCGCCTTAAGGGGTGTGACTGACTCCGAAGAAGTGACTGCACCCCCGCCTGCAGAGAAGAAGGGAATTTTGTTACTTACCGTAAATTCCTTTTCTTCTAGCTCCTATTGGGAGACCCAGACGATTGGGTGTATAGCACTGCCTCCGGAGGCCACACAAAGCATTACACTAAAAAGTGTAAGGCCCCTCCCCTTCTGGCTATACACCCCCAGTGGGATCACTGGCTCACCAGTTTTAGTGCAAAAGCAAGAAGGAGGAAAGCCAATAACTGGTTTAAACAAATTCACTCCGAAGTAACGTCGGAGAACTGAAAACCGTTCAACATGAACAACATGTGTACCCGAAAAACAACCAAAAATCTCGAAGGACAACAGGGCGGGTGCTGGGTCTCCCAATAGGAGCTAGAAGAAAAGGAATTTACGGTAAGTAACAAAATTCCCTTCTTCTTCGGCGCTCCATTGGGAGACCCAGACGATTGGGACGTCCAAAAGCTGTCCCTGGGTGGGTAAAGAAATACCTCATGTTAGAGCTGCAAAGACAGCCCTCCCCTACGGGGAGGCAACTGCCGCCTGCAGGACTCTTCTACCTAGGCTGGCGTCCGCCGAAGCATAGGTATGCACCTGATAATGTTTGGTGAAAGTGTGCAGACTCGACCAGGTAGCTGCCTGGCACACCTGTTGAGCCGTAGCCTGGTGTCGTAATGCCCAGGACGCACCCACGGCTCTGGTAGAATGGGTCTTCAGCCCTGATGGAACCGGAAGCCCAGCAGAACGGTAGGCTTCAAGAATTGGTTCTTTGATCCATCGAGCCAGGGTGGCTTTGGAAGCCTGCGACCCTTTGCGCTTACCAGCGACAAGGACAAAGAGTGCATCCGAGCGGCGCAGGGGCGCCGTGCGGGAAATGTAGATTCTGAGTGCTCTCACCAGATCCAACAAATGTAAATCCTTTTCATACCGATGAACTGCATGCGGATAAAAGGAAGGCAAGGAGATATCCTGATTAAGATGAAAAGAGGATACCACCTTAGGGAGAAACTCCTGAATGGGACGCAGCACTACCTTGTCCTGGTGGAACACCAGGAAAGGAGCTTTGGATGACAGCGCTGCTAGTTCAGACACTCTCCGAAGAGACGTGACCGCTACCAGAAAGGCCACTTTCTGTGAGAGTCGAGAAAGTGACACATCCCTCAGAGGCTCGAAGGGCGGCTTCTGGAGAGTAACAAGGACCTTGTTTAGATCCCACGGATCTAACGGCCGCCTGTACGGAGGTACGATATGACAAACCCCCTGCAGGAACGTGCGCACCTGAGAAAGTCGTGCTAGACGCTTCTGAAAAAAACACGGATAGAGCCGAGACTTGCCCTTTAAGGGAGCCGAGCGACAAGCCCTTTTCCAACCCAGATTGTAGGAAGGAAAGAAAGACAGGTAACGCGAATGGCCAGGGAGATACTCCTTGTGCAGAGCACCAGGATAAGAAAATCTTCCACGTTCTGTGGTAGATCTTAGCAGAAGTGGACTTCCTAGCCTGTCTCATGGTGGCAACGACCCCTTGGGATAATCCTGAAGATGCTAGGATCCAGGACTCAATGGCCACACAGTCAGGTTCAGGGCCGCAGAATTCCGATGGAAAAACGGCCCTTGGGACAGTAAGTCTGGACGGTCTGGTAGTGCCCACGGTTGGCCGACCGTGAGATGCCACAGATCCGGGTACCACGACCTCCTCGGCCAGTCTGGGGCGACTAGTATGACGCGGCCGCAATCGGATCTGATCTTGCGTAACACTCTGGGCAAGAGTGCCAGAGGTGGAAACACATAAGGGAGCCGGAACTGCGACCAATCTTGCACTAAGGCGTCTGCCGCCAGAGCTCTTTGATCGCGAGACCGCGCTATGAAGGTCGGGACCTTGTTGTTGTGCCGAGACGCCATTAGGTCGACGTCCGGCACCCCCCCAGCGGCGGCAGATTTCCTGAAACACGTCCGGGTGAAGGGACCATTCCCCTGCGTCCATGCCCTGGCGACTGAGAAAGTCTGCTTCCCAGTTTTCTACGCCCGGGATGTGAACTGCTGATATGGTGGAAGCTCTTTCCTCTACCCACATGAGAATTCGCCTGACTTCCTGGAAGGCTTGCCGACTGCGTGTCCCTCCTTGGTGGTTGATGTATGCCACCGCTGTGGAGTTGTCCGACTGAATTCGGATCTGCTTTCCTTCCAGCCACTGCTGGAAGGCTAATAGGGCAAGATACACTGCCCTGATTTCCAGAACATTGATCTGAAGGGTGGACTCCTGCTGAGTCCACGTCCCTTGAGCCCTGTGGTGGAGAAAAACTGCTCCCCACCCTGACAGACTCGCGTCTGTCGTGACCACTGCCCAGGATGGGGGCAGGAATGATCTTCCCTGCGTTAATGAGGTGGGAAGGAGCCACCATAGCAGAGAATCCTTGGCCGTCTGAGAAAGGGAGACTTTCCTGTCTAGGGAAGTTGTCTTCCCGTCCCACTGGCGGAGAATGTCCCATTGAAGTGGACGCAGATGAAACTGCGCGAACGGGACTGCCTCCATTGCTGCCACCATCTTCCCTAGGAAGTGCATGAGGCGCCTTAAGGGGTGCGACTGACCCTGAAGGAGAGACTGCACCCCTGTCCGTAGAGACCGCTGCTTGTCCAGCGGAAGCTTCACTATCGCTGAGAGAGTATGAAACTCCATGCCAAGATACGTTAGTGATTGAGTCGGTGCCAGGTTTGACTTTGAAAAGTTGATGATCCACCTGAAAGTCTGGAGAGTCTCCAGCGCAACATTCAGGCTGTGTTGGCATGCCTCTTGAGAGGGTGCTTTGACAAGTAGATCGTCTAAGTAAGGGATCACCGAATGACCCTGAGAATGCAAGACTGCTACCACTGCCGCCATGACCTTGGTGAAAACCCGTGGGGCTGTCGCCAGACCAAATGGCAGAGCTACGAACTGGAGATGGTCGTCTCCTATCACGAAACGTAGGAAACGTTGGTGCTCTGTAGCAATCGGCACGTGGAGATAAGCATCTTTGATGTCTATTGATGCAAGGAAATCTCCTTGAGACATTGAGGCAATGACAGAGCGGAGGGATTCCATCCGGAACCGCCTGGCGTTCACATGCTTGTTGAGCAGCTTTAGGTCCAGAACAGGACGGAACGAGCCGTCCTTTTTTGGAACCACGAAGAGATTGGAGTAAAAACCTTGCCCTTGTTCCTGCAGAGGAACAGGGATCACCACTCCTTCTGCTTTTAGTGAGCACACCGCCTGCAGAAGGGCATCTGCTCGGTCGGGATGTGGGGAGGTTCTGAAGAACCGAGGCGGAGGACGAGAACTGAATTCTATCCTGTACCCGTGAGACAAAATGTCTGCTACCCACCGGTCTTTGACCTGTGGCAGCCAAATGTCGCAAAAGCGGGAGAGCCTGCCACCGACCGAGGATGCGGAGGGCTGAGGCCGAAAGTCATGAGGCAGCCGCCTTGGAAGCGGTTCCTCCGGTTGCTTTCTTGGGGCGTGACTGAGCCCGCCAGGAATCTGAGCTCCTTTGCTCCTTCTGAGTCCCTTTGGACGAGGAGAAATGGGTCTTGCTGGAGCCTCGAAAGGACCGAAACCTCGACTGCCACTTCCTCTGTTGAGGTTTGCTCGATCTGGGCTGGGGTAAGGAGGAGTCCTTACCCTTGGACTGTTTAATGATCTCAGCCAATTGCTCACCAAACAGTCTGTCTCCAGATAGTGGCAAGCTGGTTAAACATTTCTTGGAAGCAGAATCTGCTTTCCATTCCTTTAACCACAAGGCTCTGCGCAAAACCACAGAGTTGGCAGACGCCATTGAGGTACGGCTCGTAGAGTCCAGGACAGCGTTGATAGCGTAAGTCGCAAACGCAGACATTTGCGAGGTTAGGGACGCTACTCGCGGCACTGCTGGACGTATGATAGAGTCCACCTGTGCCAGGCCAGCTGAAATAGCTTGGAGTGCCCACACGGCCGCGAATGCTGGAGCAAACGACGCGCCGATAGCTTCATAGACAGACTTTAACCAAAGGTCCATCTGTCTGTCATTGGCATCTTTAAGTGAAGCCCCATCTTCCACTGCAACTATGGATCTAGCCGCAAGCCTGGAGATTGGGGGGTCCACCTTTGGACACTGGGTCCAGCGTTTGACCACGTCAGGGGGAAAGGGATAACGTGTATCCTTAAGACGTTTGGAGAAACGCTTATCTGGATAAGCATGATGTTTCTGGACTGATTCTCTGAAGTCAGAGTGGTCCAGAAAAGTACTCAATTTACGCTTAGGATACCGGAAATGGAACTTCTCCTGCTGTGCAGCTGCCTCCTCTGCTGAAGGGGCTGGGGGAGAAATATCCAACAGTCTATTGATGGCCGCTATAAGGTCATTTACCATAGCGTCACCATCAGGGGTATCTAGATTGAGAGCGGTGTCAGGATTAGATTCCTGATCACCCACCTCTGTCTCCTCATACAGAGCCTCGTCTCGCTGAGACCCTGACCAGTGTGATGACGGCGAGGGTCTTTCCCAGCGAGCCCGCTTAGGCTGCCTGGGACTGTCATCCGAGTCAGAGTCTTCAGCCTGTGATGCCTGGGACCCCCTTGAAGTACGGATTAGTTCCAACTGAGGGGGACCGGGGAGCATAGACACAGCAGTGTCCATGGTCTGAGAAACTGGCCTGGACTGCAAGGTTTCCAGGATTTTTGTCATAGTCACAGACATCTTATCAGCAAAAACTGCAAATTCTGTCCCCGTCACCGGGGCAGGGTTCACAGGCGTCTCTGCCTGGGCCACTACTACCATAGACTCTGGCTGCCGAAGTGGCACAGGGATTGAACATTGCACACAATGGGGGTCATTGGAACCTGCCGGTAGATTAGCCCCACATGCGGCACAAGCAGTGCATACCGCCTGTGCCTTGGCACCCTTGCGTTTTGCGGATGACATGTTGTTGTCTCCTCAGAGCAATGTAGGGTATAAGCCAAGAAGCGACTGTACAGTGCAATATAAATATATATGGTACAGGGAAAAAATGCACCAAATAACACTGTGGCACTAGTGGGGCCAGCACTTATGTGCAGCTTACCGCCCGCATAAACGCGGGTGTGTGGTCGCCAGAGTCCCTTGTCTGAGTCCCCCAGAGCCTGTGTCCGTTCTCCAGCCAGACTGCATGCAGGAATGGCTGCCGGCGTCCTGTGGAGAGGGGCGGGCCCTGGGCGTGTTGAGACCAAGAGCGGGAAACTTGCGTCCCCACTGTGCCCAGTGAGAGGGCTGGAGTATGTAAATAAGACTCCAGCCCTCGGCGCTGGCTATAGAACAGCGTCTCTCCCTTTCCCTGATTGACAGGGTGGGGGCGGGAACGAAGCAGAGCTAGGCCGCAAAAGCCGGGGACTAGATTTATGAGCGCTGCCGCCGTAAAAGCGCGGGCAGCGCGAGTCCCCGGCGCACTACAAGTCCCAGCGGCGCCGCCGCTCCCGGAGCGGCCGGCGCGGTAGTTCCCAAGACATAAAATCACTCAGCTAAGCTGCAGTGACTCTAACCCGAGCGCGCAGCGCTAGTGCCCCCGGCGCACTAGCACACCCAGCAAGCCTGGAGTGTGCGTGGCCTGTCTGTGCGGGGACACAGAGTACCTGAACGTTGCAGGGCCTTGTCCCTGACTGTACTCAGCTCCTCGAGCAGGGTCTCTGGGTCTGTGGATGGAGCTCGGCCTCAGGGTTTGGGGGCCGGTAAGATCCCACTTCCACAGAGCCCCTCAGGGGGATGGGGAAGGAAAGCAGCATGTGGGCTCCAGCCTCCGTACCCGCAATGGGTACCTCAACCTTACAAACCGCAAGTGGGGTGAGAAGGGAGCATGCTGGGGGCCCTATATGGGCCCTCTTTTCTTCCATCCGATAGAGTCAGCAGCTACTGCTGACTAAACAGTGGAGCTATGCGTGGATGTCTGACCTCCTTCGCACAAAGCAGAAAACTGGTGAGCCAGTGATCCCACTGGGGGTGTATAGCCAGAAGGGGAGGGGCCTTACACTTTTTAGTGTAATGCTTTGTGTGGCCTCCGGAGGCAGTGCTATACACCCAATCGTCTGGGTCTCCCAATGGAGCGCCGAAGAAAGCTGTTTGTCCCGCGGTAGCTTGACTAACGCTGGAAGGGTATGAAACTCCATCCCGAGGTAAGTCAGTGATTGGGTCGGCGTCAACTTGGATTTCGGGAAATTGATGATCCACCCGAACTGCTGGAGAGTCGCCAGAGTGACGGTAAGACTTCGTTGACACGCCACCCGAGAAGGGGCCCTGACTAGGATATCGTCCAAGTATGGGATTACCGAGTGGCCCTGAGAGTGCAGGACCGCCACGACGGATGCCATGACTTTGGTGAAGACCCGTGGGGCTGTCGCCAGGCCGAAGGGCAATGCGACGAACTGGAGGTGTTCGTCCCCGATGGCGAAACGCAGGAAACGTTGGTGTTCGGGTGCGATCGGCACATGGAGATAAGCATCCTTGATGTCGATCGATGCTATGAAGTCTCCTTGTGACATCGAGGCGATGACCGAGCGGAGAGATTCCATCCGAAACCGTCTGGTTCTCACATGTCTGTTGAGCAGCTTGAGGTCCAGAACGGGACAGAAAGACCCGTCCTTTTTTGGCACCACGAACAAGTTGGAGTAAAATCCGCGACTACGTTCCTGAAGGGGAACGGGAATCACAACTCCTTCCATCTTTAGAGCGTCCACCGCCTGAAACAGTGCGTCTGCCTGTGCGGGGGGTGGGGAGGTTCTGAAAAAACGAGCCGTAGGTCGAGAGCTGAACTCTATCCTGTAACCATGAGACAGAATGTCTCTCACCCATCGGTCTTGAACGTGTGGCCACCAGGCATCGCCAAAGCGGGAGAGCCTGCCACCGACCGAGGATGTGGCTAGATGAGGCCGAGAGTCATGAGGAGGCCGTCTTGGAGGCAGTGCCTCCTGCGGCCTTTTGGGGGCGTGACTTGGACCGCCACCCATAGGAGTTCTTCTGGCCTTTCTCCGGCCGGTTGGACGAAGAGGATTGGGGCTTGGCGGAGGGACGAAAGGACCGAAACCTCGATTGGATTTTTCTCTGCTGAGGTCTCTTAGGTTTGGCCTGGGGTAAGGAGGAGTCCTTTCCCGAGGATTCCTTAATAATCTCATCCAACCGTTCGCCAAACAAACGTTCGCCAGAAAAAGGCAAACCAGTTAAGAACCTTTTGGAAGCAGAGTCTGCTTTCCATTCGCGCAGCCACATGGCCCTGCGGACTGCCACGGAGTTAGCGGATGCTACAGCCGTACGGCTAGCAGAGTCCAGGACGGCGTTCAGGGCGTAGGATGAAAATGCTGATGCCTGAGAGGTCAAGGAAGACACATGCGGAGCAGAATTCCGCGTGACAGCATTAATCTCAGTCAGACATGCCGAGATTGCTTGGAGAGCCCACACAGCCGCAAAGGCCGGGGCAAAAGACGCTCCCGTGGCCTCATAAATAGACTTCACCAAGAGCTCTGTCTGTCAGTGGCATCCTTCAGGGATGAGCCATCGGCAACAGACACAACGGACCTAGCAGCCAATCTAGAGACTGGCGGATCCACCTTGGGTGAGTGCGCCCAGCACTTAACGACCTCAGGTGAAAAGGGATAACGCGTGTCAGAGTGCCTTTTAGCAAAACGCTTGTCCGGGACCGCTCTGGGCTTCTGGACAGCGTCCCTGAAGTTAGAATGATCAAAGAACGTATTGCGCGTACATTTGGGGAATCGAAATTGGTGTTTCTCCTGCTGAGAAGCCGACTCCTCTACCGGTGGAGGCGGGGGAGAGACATCCAACACCTGGTTGATGGACGAAATAAGATCATTTACTAAGGCTGCCCCCTCAGGGGTATCAAGGTTGAGGGCGAAGTCAGGGTCAGAGCCCTGAGCTCCCACGTCCACCTCGTCATCCTGAGAGTCCTCCAGCTGAGATCCAGAGCAGCGTGAGGAGGCCGGGGAAGAGTCCCAGCGAGACCGCTTAGCCGGTCTGGGACTGCGATCCGGGCAGGAGTCCTCCGCCTGGGACCTAGGGGCTATCCTGGGAGCGCGCTGCGGCGCGGATTGAGAAGGGCCTGGAGGAGACAAACTAACAGGGGCCGGGGCCTTTGAAGAGCCCGGTCTGGACTGCAAAGCCTCAAGGAGCTTAGATGACCATTTGTCCATAGACTGTGCAATGGATTGAGAAAGTGACAGAGTTTCTCAGCGAAAGAGGCCAATGACGGTGACTCTGTCCCTGTCGCCTGCTCAGGGGGAGCAGGGGGATCTACATGAGCCGAGGGGCCCACGAGTGCCCTAGGCTCCGGCTGAGCAAGTGTGGCAGGAGTCGAGCATTGATCACAGTGAGGGTAGGTGGATCCCGCAGGCAACATAGCCCCACAAGAGGTACAGGCTGCGAAAAAAACCTGTGTCTTAAGGGCTTTGCTCCTTGTGGACGACATGCTGCAAGCAATAAGTGTCCCTTAGGAGAGCGACCACTGAGGGTATATGGGAAAGGGTTAAACAGCCGTTCCGAATATATATAATATATGTAGATATATATATATCACGGCACCCTAGGGGAACCAGCACCGGGTGACTGGTGTGGCTTACCAACCGCTGGTGTCCTCCAGATTCCCTGTCGTGGATCCCCCAGAGCTGTAGAGATGTGCAGCTGCAGCATACACCGGCAGAATGCCAAACATGGCTGCCGGAGCTCTCAAGGGGGGAGTGAAGCCATGGGCGGCGCCGGCAAAAGGCGGGAATCTGGAGGCCCCATAGTGGTCCATGAGAGGGGAGGGGAGGCATGCCAAGATGCTCCAGCCCTCTGTCGGAAATACCGCCCTTCCCCCTGACAAGCAGGCCTGGGGGCGGGATTTTTCGCGACTAGGCCGCGATGAAGCCGGGGACTAAATTTAAGGCCGTGCCCGACAAGCAGGCACGGCCGGCGCGGACGTCCGATGAAAAAACAACGGACGGCGCTACTGGGGAGAGAGGCGACCTCTCTCCCCGTACCGTCCCCCCATAGGGACACAGAGTACCTTGAAGGTGCAGGGCCCGGTCCCTGGGGATGAAAACGCTCCGGTTCAGCAGGTTCCACCAGGGGCTGCGGATGGAGCACGGTCTCAGCATGTGAATGACCGATGAAGCTCCCACTTCTCCCAGAGCCGCATAAGGGATGGTGAAGGAGACGGCATGTGGCTCCAGCCTTTGTACCCGCAATGGGTACCTCAACCTTAACAACACCGCCGACATAGTGGGGTGAGAAGGGAGCATGCCGGGGACCCCATAGGGGACCTCTTTTCTTCTGTCATACTATGTATGATAAATCTTTTTTTTTTTTTTTTTCTATGAGTGGATGTTTTCCTCCTTCCACACAAAGCATAAAACTGAGGAGCCCGTGGTGCACGGGAGGGTGTATAGGCAGAGGGGAGGGGTTACACTTTTTTAAAAGTGTAATACTTTGTGTGGCCTCCGGAGGCAGAAGCTATACACCCAATTGTCTGGGTCTCCCAATGGAGCCACAAAGAAAAGTAATGTATGTACACAGTGACTGCACCAGCAGAATAGCGAGTGCGGCTCTGGAGTATAATACAGGATATAACTCAGGATAAGTAATGTATGTACACAGTGACTGCACCAGCAGAATAGTGAGTGCAGCTCTGGAGTATAATACAGGATGTAACTCAGGATAAGTAATGTATGTACACAGTGACTGCACCAGCAGAATAGTGAATGTAGCTCTGGAGTATACATACATTACTTATCCTGAATTAAATCCTGTATGTATACAGTGACCGAACCAGCAAAGAAGGGAATTTTGTTACTTACCGTAAATTCCTTTTCTTCTAGCTCTTATTGGGAGACCCAGACGATTGGGGTGTATAGCACTGCCTCCGGAGGCCACACAAAGCAATTACACTAAAAAGTGTAAGGCCCCTCCCCTTCTGGCTATACACCCCCAGTGGGATCACTGGCTCACCAGTTTTAGTGCAAAAGCAAGAAGGAGGAAAGCCAATAACTGGTTTAAACAAATTCACTCCGAGTAACATCGGAGAACTGAAAACCGTTCAACATGAACAACATGTGTACCCGCAAACAAACCAAAAATCCCGAAGGACAACAGGGCGGGTGCTGGGTCTCCCAATAAGAGCTAGAAGAAAAGGAATTTACGGTAAGTAACAAAATTCCCTTCTTCTTCGGCGCTCTATTGGGAGACCCAGACGATTGGGACGTCCAAAAGCTGTCCCAGGGTGGGTAAAGAAATACCTCATGTTAGAGCTGCAAGACAGCCCTCCCCTACGGGGAGGCAACTGCCGCCTGCAGGACTCTTCTACCTAGGCTGGCGTCCGCCGAAGCATAGGTATGCACCTGATAATGTTTGGTGAAAGTGTGCAGACTCGACCAGGTAGCTGCCTGGCACACCTGTTGAGCCGTAGCCTGGTGTCGCAATGCCCAGGACGCACCCACGGCTCTGGTAGAATGGGCCTTTAGCCCTGATGGAACCTGAAGCCCCGCAGAACGGTAGGCTTCAAGAATTGGTTCTTTGATCCATCGAGCCAGGGTGGCCTTAGAAGCCTGCGACCCCTTGCGCTTACCAGCGACAAGGACAAAGAGTGCATCCGAACGGCGCAGGGGCGCTGTGCGGGAAATGTAGATTCTGAGTGCTCTCACTAGATCTAACAAATGTAAATCCTTCTCATACCGATGAACTGCATGAGGACAAAACGAAGGCAAAAAGATATCCTGATTAAGATGAAAAGAGGATACCACCTTCGGGAGAAACTCCTGAATGGGGCGCAGCACTACCTTGTCCTGGTGGAAGACCAGGAAGGGAGCCTTGGAAGACAACGCTGCTAGCTCAGACACTCTCCGAAGAGATGTGATCGCTACCAGAAAAGCCACTTTCTGTGATAGTCTAGAAAGTGAAACCTCCTTCAGAGGCTCGAAGGGCGGCTTCTGGAGGGCAACTAGTACCCTGTTCAGATCCCATGGATCTAACGGCCGCTTGTACGGGGGAACTATATGGCAAACCCCCTGTAGGAACGTGCGCACCTTAGGAAGTCGTGCTAGACGCTTCTGAAAAAAGACGGATAGCGCCGAGACTTGCCCTTTAAGGGAGCCGAGCGACAAACCTTTTTCTAACCCAGATTGGAGGAAAGAAAGAAGGGTAGGTAATGCAAATGGCCAGGGAGACATTCTCTGAGCAGAGCACCAGGATAAGAATATCCTCCACGTTCTGTGGTAGATCTTAGCAGACGTGGGCTTCCTAGCCTGTCTCATGGTGGCAACGACCCCTTGGGATAAGCCTGAAGACGCTAGGATCCAGGACTCAATGGCCACGCAGTCAGGTTGAGGGCCGCAGAATTCCGATGGAAAAACGGCCCTTGGGACAGTAAGTCTGGTCGGTCTGGTAGTGCCCACGGTTGGCCGACCGTGAGATGCCACAGATCCGGATACCACGCCCTCCTCGGCCAGTCTGGAGCGACGAGTATGACGCGGCTGCATTCGGATCTGATCTTGCGTAGCACTCTGGGCAAGAGTGCCAGAGGTGGAAACACATAAGGGAGCCGGAACTGCGACCAATCTTGCACTAGGGCGTCTGCCGCCAGCGCTCTTTGATCGCGAGACCGTGCCATGAATGTTGGGACCTTGTTGTTGTGCCGGGACGCCATTAGATCGACGTCCGGCCTTCCCCATCGGTGACAGATTTCCTGAAACACGTCCGGGTGAAGGGACCATTCCCCTGCGTCCATGCCCTGGCGACTGAGGAAGTCTGCTTCCCAGTTTTCTACGCCGGGGATGTGAACTGCGGATATGGTGGAGGCCGTGGCTTCCACCCACATCATAATGCGCCGGACTTCCTGGAAGGCTTGCCGACTGCGAGTCCCTCCTTGGTGATTGATGTATGCCACCGCTGTGGAGTTGTCCGATTGAATTCGGATCTGCTTCCCTTCCAGCCACTGCTGGAAGGCTAGTAGGGCAAGAAACACTGCTCTGATTTCCAGAACATTGATCTGAAGGCTGGACTCCTGCTGAGTCCACGTACCCTGAGCCCTGTGGTGGAGAAACACTGCTCCCCACCCTGACAGACTCGCGTCTGTCGTGACCACCGCCCAGGACGGTGGTAGGAAGGATCTTCCCTGTGATAACGAGGTGGAAAGGAGCCACCACTGCAGAGAGTCCTTGGCCGTCTGGGAAAGGGAGACTTTCCTGTCCAGGGATGTCGACTTCCCGTCCCATTGGCGGAGAATGTCCCATTGAAGTGGACGCAGATGAAACTGCGCAAACGGAACCGCCTCTATTGCCGCCACCATCTTCCCGAGGAAGTGCATGAGGCGTCTTAAGGAGTGCGACTGACCTTGAAGGAGAGCCTGCACCCCTGTCTGTAGTGACCGCTGCTTGCTCAGCGGAAGCTTCACTATCGCTGAGAGAGTATGAAACTCCATGCCAAGATACGTTAGTGATTGGGTCGGTGACAGATTTGACTTTGGGAAGTTGATGATCCACCCGAACGCCTGGAGAGTCTCCAGTGCAAAATTCAGGCTGAGTTGGCATGCCTCCTGAGAGGGTGCCTTGACCAGTAGATCGTCCAAGTAAGGGATCACAGAGTGTCCGTGAGAGTGCAAGACTGCTACCACTGCTGCCATGATCTTGGTGAACACCCGGGGGGCTGTCGCCAGACCAAATGGCAGAGCCACGAACTGAAGATGTTCGTCTCCTATCACGAAGCGCAGAAAGCGTTGGTGCTCCGTAGCAATCGGCACGTGGAGATAAGCATCTTTGATGTCTATTGATGCTAGGAAATCTCCTTGGGACATTGAGGCAATGACTGAGCGGAGGGATTCCATCCGGAACCGCCTGGCGTTCACATGCTTGTTGAGCAGTTTTAGGTCCAGAACAGGACGGAAGGAGCCGTCCTTTTTTGGAACCACAAAGAGATTGGAGTAAAATCCTCGCCCCCGTTCCAGAGGGGGAACAGGGATCACGACTCCTTCTGCTCTTAGAGAGTCCACCGCCTACAGCAGGGCATCTGCTCGGTTGGGGTGTGGGGAGGTTCTGAAGAACCGAAGTGGAGGCCGAGAACTGAACTCGATTCTGTACCCGCGAGACAAAATGTCTGTTACCCACCGGTCTTTGACCTGTGACAGCCAAATGTCGCAAAAGCGGGAGAGCCTGCCACCGACCGAGGATGCGGAGGGAGGAGGCCGAAAGTCATGAGGTAGCCGCCTTGGAAGCGGTTCCTCCATTTGCTTTCCTGGGGCGTGAGTGAGCCCGCCAGGAATCTGAGCTCCCTTGTCCTTTCTGAGTCCCTTTGGACGAGGAGAATTGGGGTTTGCCCGAGCCTCGAAAGGACCGAAACCTCGACTGCCACTTTTTCTGTTGAGGTTTACTTGCTCTGGGCTGTGGCAAGGAAGAGTCCTTACCCTTGGACTGTTTTATGATTTCAGCCAATGGCTCACCAAACAGTCTGTCCCTAGATAATGGCAAGCTGGTTAAGCATTTTTTGGAACCAGCATCTGCTTTCCAGTCCTTTAACCATAAGGCTCTGCGCAAAACCACAGAATTGGCGGCCGCCATAGAGGTACGGCTCGTAGATTCTAGGACAGCATTGATAGCATAGGTCGCAAACGCAGACATTTGCGAGGTTAGGGACGCCACCTGCGGCACTGCTGGATGCATGATAGCATCCACCTGTGCTAAACCAGCTGAAATAGCTTGTAGTGCCCACACGGCCGCGAATGCTGGAGCAAAGGACGCGCCGATAGCTTCATAGACAGATTTCAACCAAAGGTCCATCTGTCTGTCGTTGGCATCTTTAAGTGAAGCGCCATCCTCTACTGCGACTATGGATCTAGCCGCAAGCTTGGAAATTGGGGGATCCACCTTTGGGCACTGGGTCCAGCGTTTGGCCACTTCAGCGGGAAAAGGATAACGGGTATCCTTAGAACGTTTAGAGAAACGCTTGTCTGGATGAGCGTCGTGCTTCTGGATTGATTCTCTGAAGTCAGAGTGGTCCAAAAAAGCACTTAATTTACGCTTGGGATACAGGAAATGGAACTTCTCCTGCTGTGCAGCTGCCTCCTCTGCAGAAGGGGCTGGGGGAGAAATATCCAACAGCCTATTAATCGCCGATATAAGGTCATTAACCATGGCGTCACCATCAGGGGCATCCAG
This sequence comes from Anomaloglossus baeobatrachus, assembly GCF_048569485.1. Taxonomy (NCBI): domain Eukaryota; kingdom Metazoa; phylum Chordata; class Amphibia; order Anura; family Aromobatidae; genus Anomaloglossus; species Anomaloglossus baeobatrachus. Next base: position 47,915,419 of record NC_134360.1, on the reverse strand, counting down.
ATTGAGAGGGGCCTCAGGATTAGAATCCTGATCACCGTCCTCAGTCTCATCACAGAGAGATTCTTCTCGCTGAGACCCTGAGCAGTGTGATGACGTCGAGGGTCTTTCCCAGCGAGCTCGCTTAGGCTGCCTGGGACTGTCATCTGAGTCAGAGACTTCAGCTTGTGATGCTTGAGACCCCCTTGAAGTACGGACTAGTTCCAACTGAGGGGGACCAGAGAGCATAGCCACAGCAGTGTCCATGGTCTGAGGAACTGGCCTGGCCTGCAAGGTCTCCAGGATTTTTGTCATAGCCTCAGACATTTTATCAGCAAACACTGCAAAGTCTGTCCCCGTCACCGGGGCAGGGTTCACAGGCGTCTCTGCCTGGGCTACCACCATAGGCTCTGGCTGACGAAGTGCCACTGGGACTGAACATTGCACACAATGTGGATCATTGGAGCCTGCCGGTAGATCAGCCCCACATGCAGTACCAACAGTGTACACAGCCCGTGCCTTGGCAGCCTTGCGTTTTGCGGATGACATGTTGCTGCCTCCTCAGAGCAGTACAGGGTGTCCAGCCAAGAAGCGACCTTACAGTGCAACTATATATATATATATATGGTACCAAGAAAAAAGTACACTAATATATCACTGAGGCACTAGAGGGGCCAGCACTACTGTGCAGCTTACCGCCCGCTTAGGAGCGGTGTGTGGTCGCCAGAAATCCCTCTAGTCTGGGTCTCCCAGAGCCTGCTGCCTCTCCCCAGCCAGATCGCATGTGTAATGGCTGCCGGCGTCCTTGTGGAGAGGGGGGGCGGGCCCTGGGCGTACACCGACGAAGAGCGGGAAAGTCTGCTTCCCCCTGTGCCTAGTGAGAGGGCTGGAGCATGTAAATAAGGCTCCAGCCCTCGGCGCTGCCATTGAGCAGCGTCTCTCCCCTACCCTGAGTGACAGGGTGGGGGCGGGAACGAAGCGGCGCTAGGCCGCAGAAGCCGGGGGCTAAAGTTAAAAACGCCGCCGCCGTAAAAGCGCGGTCGGCGCAAAGCCCCCGGCGCACCACAAGTCGCAGCTGCGCCGCCGCTCCAGGAGCGGTCGGCGCAGTAGTTCCCAACACACAACGTCACTCAGCAAAGCTGCAGTGACCTAACCCCCAGCGTACAGCGCCACTGTCCCCGGCGCACTACAACGCTCAGCAAGCCCTGAGCGTGTCCGTGCCTGCCGGGGACACAGAGTACCTGAAAGTTGCAGGGCCTTGTCCCTGAACGGCACTTCCGCTCCCAATCCAGCAGGTTCTATGGGTCTGTGGATGGAGCCCGGCCCCAGGGCTTGGGGGCCGGCAAGATCCCACTTCCACAGAGCCCTCCAGGGGATGTGGAAGGAAAACAGCATGTGGGCTCCAGCCTCTGTACCAGCAATAGGTACCTCAACCTTACAAGCACCAACCGCGGGTGAGAAGGGAGCATGCTGGGGGCCCTATATGGGCCCTCTTTTCTTCCATCCGATATAGCCAGCAGCTACTGCTGACTACAAACAGTGGAGCTATGCGTGGATGTCTGACCTCCTTCGCACAAAGCCGAAAACTGGTGAGCCAGTGATCCCACTGGGGGTGTATAGCCAGAAGGGGAGGGGCCTTACACTTTTTAGCGTAATTGCTTTGTGTGGCCTCCGGAGGCAGTGCTATACACCCCAATCGTCTGGGTCTCCCAATAGAGCGCCGAAGAAATAGCGAGTGCGACTCTGGAGTAGAATACAGGATGTAACTCAGTATCAGTACAGGATGTGTAATCAGATAGCTATAAATGTTGTTCACCTGATTTTTATTTTCCCCAGATCTTGCTCTTTGGCTGCTTTTTAAGTCATCTCCATTGGGACGGAGCTTTGCTGTGACTACATTTAGTGCCAACAAAAAGTCTGTGGTTGTCAGACGTCCCTCCGTCACATCTCAGCATTGGTTCAGGCTGCTGCGCTCTCCTGCAGCTTCGCCTCCTCTGTACACGCACGGTCTGGCTCACTAGTCAGTACACAGATGATTTTTTTCACAGGAAGGGCAGAATGATTCTAGAACTCTGGATATAGATGGAGATTAATGTGCTTAGTAATGAGGAGCTGGAACTTTGCATCAATGTTTTAGAAGGACTTAAACCACATACTCTGAAGTACGTTCACGCTGGTGAAGTCTCATGTTCTGCCTTCATCTACTGCAGCCCCTAAAAGTCCAAAGAACAAGTAGCAAATGTCTCTCCTCCAACCGTTCCGTGTACAGAGGACAAAAACTTTCCCACATTGTCACAGCATCGGCCATCCATATTTTTATCTTAAAGTGCACCTGTCCTTTCACACAATCTGAGGAAAACATGATCTTCCTGTCCACAATCCCCAGAACATGACCGCTTTAGGTGCAGATACCACCATAATATGGCGAAGAACTGTCTTATTCTGTATCTTGCCATCCTCTCTTTTTCAATGGGCAATTCCTCTTTAGCATTCTTACAGCACTATATGTGCTGGAACTTCCTTTCCTTGTTTTCTCTGCAGACTTCCTGTTGCCTCTATGCAGTGACAGACAGGAGAGCAAATTTATTATAGAAATACCCACACCCAACTTACTGTAATCGATCTCTGCATATCTGCTGGTATATAGTAATGACACTTGACAACAGGCAGTGGACAAACGGGAGACACTTGCAGCCAGCGCTTTGCAGTACTTTGAGATCAAGGTGTATTAAAGTACGGGAGCAATTAGAAAGTTGCCCACGTTCTACGCTTCCTTCAGTCTGCGGCACTGACATCTACGGGTCTGTGTCAGATGCAGAGGTAGTCTGTTGTATAGCAGGTAGCACCTCCTCTTCAATAAATGATGGTCATCACCCTGACAGGTAGTTCCGAGGTTTCTACACACCCTAAGCACTTGGCGCAGCCATATAAAATTATTCTTGCGTCCCTTGAGAGAAAAAGCTATTCCAGAGATTCTCCTATTGCAAGCGGCGGAAAAATGATAATTGAATATTTTATTCCAAGAATTAAACAAAATGTTTACAAATAAGGAGCAAATTTGCAGTTTTATAAAAGGAAACGACTGTGGATACATCGGGGTAAGGCTTGAAAACATCAGCGTCAATTACAGGTTGGTCTACAGCCAGAGTCTGCGGTTTTGACTTTTGTGATCTCTTATTAAAAGGAACCTGACCAGACAAAAAAAATACGCCATTAACCTTCAGTTAATAGCATTCTGAACCTGCTCTGTGCTGCACTGGCAGCCCCGTTGCTGGGAAGAAATTGACTTTATTCCTCCTGGCAGCCTCAGGCTTTCAGTCACAGGGAAGCCCCGTCACTAACTGACAGCCAGCCCTAATGCTGAGCCAGCTGTCCGTGATGTGTGAGGTTACAGCCACCGCTCACTATGTACAGAGTGGCAATGGAAGCCCCCCCCTATGACTGAAAGCCTGAGGCTGCCGGGGGAATGAAGTTAATTTCCTCCAGGCAGCTGGTATGGTATCAGGATGCTATTACCCTGCAGATCAACCCCATATCTCAGGTTAACAGTGTTTTTTTAACCTGTCAGCTTCCCTTTACAGAAGCTGTCCATCCCCCTTTTTTTTTTTTTTTTTTAAACCAAGGGCTCTAGTTTGCTCTAAACATAATAAGCAAGTACTCGCCCCAACTGTCCGGGCTACCCCTCTATAGCATTACCCAGGTATCTTTTCTTCTACCAACACTGTCAGCCTGTGCCTATTAGCGTGGCAGCAGCACAGGACCGGTAGGTGCTTTTCATTATTTTTATAGCACTTAGGCTCTTGGTATATAATAATAATAAAAAAGGCGGACAACCCTTTGATTATCTCTTATAATACACAAGCTGCACTAATAACACCGGAATCACCATGTATATAACTATTATTTACAGACATTTATACATATAGCGCTAGTGAGGAATTCACCGCTGCTTGGGATTCAGCGGGAGATTGGTCCACAGTATTAATGAACCAGACAAAGCATTTCTTAGCATCGATTGTGTATTATAAAAGGCAAAAAAAAAAAAAATACAAAACCCCCTAGAGCAGCGGCAGAAGACCGCCATTATCTATCAGACCTTGGGGCCATCAATTAGTAAAATGATCAAATCAGTAGGAATTAGGATGTGTTAGTGTGCCCCACCTTCTCCAGCCTGGACAGGGGACACTTTAAACCACTTGTCACACCACATAAAACCGCCTGGCACATGAGTACGGGTACTGGTGTCTGATACAATATGGAAGCCAACCGGTGTTGAAAATTAATCCGTTATATATTCTTCTTTAAAAGACTTGGATTCAGGTGTAATCAAAAATGCTCCAAAGTCAGATGTTGGTGAATGGGGGGGGGGGGGGAATCTGCACTTCCACTTTGGCCGTGAAGGAGTTAATAAGAGCTTTGGGCAAATTGTCGTTCTGAGATATCTCCTGATAAAGCAGGAAGTCTGAATTCATGATCCGGCTGGACAGAGGGGGTCACTGCTCGTTCTGGTGTCCGTCTGTCACAGCAGACACGGCCCCTTGTCCCTTGTTTACATCGCTGATCAGCGCCCATTGACCGTCCACCGACTCCTTCCACAGGGTCACCTGGAAATAGGACGAGTGAAAGGGTTAATAGATACCAAATTCATGCACTGACCCTCATGGCTCTTCCGTCATGCACCATACCTTGTTATCTCCTCCAGACACGGCTAGGATGTTGGCGGTGATGGACCAGCTCACGTGCCAGACGACATCGTTAAATTTGTGCAGCAGTTTCGGGGTCCAGCTGTTACTGGTCGGGTCGTCACTAGTCCAAATGTAAACTCTGCCATCCTGCAAAAAAAAGAGGAGACACTCAGAACATGGCACGCGCACCTCTCTGCCATTACACCACCAACCTGCCTCGGGGTTACCTGAGAACAGCTGGCGATGGTGCTGGTAGGGAGCCCAATGGAAGGTGCCCAGGCCACATCCCGCACCCAGTCACTGTGCGCCTCCAGCTTCTGATCCTCCTTCCACTGACCGTCCTCCTCCCTGCGGATACAAGCAGAAGCTCAGCTGTTATCACCTGTATATGATCGGGTTTTATAACTGGTATCCTCACAAGTAGCAGAAATTCAGCAACATTTCCTAAAGAATCTGCACCAAAAATGTTACCTAAGTTTTACTTTAATAATTTAACCCAAACACTAGTCTTCCCTTTCCTGACGCTTCGTTTCCTGACCTTTTACCAATCTTGTCCATGTGATGGCTGCTGCAATGACAACATTATTGCATGAGTTTGTGTTAGGCTGGAGTCACACTGGCGTATTCAGATGTGATATGCTAATGACCCTCGTCTCCTGATTTGCTACGAGTGTAAACCGAGTGTCATGTAAATGTGATCGGATCTTGCATTCAGATCACAGCTGCGGAGGAAAGGTAGATATTAATCTCTATCTCCTCCATTGTCAGCCCGTGAGTATATCACACCGCACTTGGATGTCATCCGAATGCAGTGCGATGTTTCACTCGCACCCATAGACTTGTATGGTTACGAGTGATGACTCGCTGACAATCGTAGCATGCCGTCATTTTTTCCTCTGTCCGAATAGCACTGAGGAAAAGCTCACAGAGGTGAGCTGCAGCATTGTCTTACATAGAGCAGAGTTCAATGCCAGATTTTCTCACATTGCACTCGTGCGAGTCATACGCAAGTGTAACTCTGCCCTGATACAGAGGCCAGCAATGAACCTGGAAGTCATGAAGACACCAGAGGAGGCGAGGACAGCATTTCATTTTTTACTTTTCCTAATGTACAGCAGCAATTCTGGAACAACTGGGGATTGTTTTGGAAACTGACATTCCTACTGAAGTCAGTGGGGACAATCTGTGATCTAAATTGACTAATTAAAAGGTCAGTGTGCATGTGGTCTATTTCCCCGAAGGGTCTTGATGAGATCTGTCATCAAGTGTGCTACGTAAAGCAGCTTTGGACTGCAGACTTCTACCAGCACATCCGAGGCAAAATCTTCTGCAGTGTGTAAACATGGCCTAAGGGTGCGTGCCCACGATCAGTGTTTGCAGCGTTTTGAACGCAGCGTGTTTCAGCTGCGTCCAAAACGCAGCGCTGTACAGTACAAGCATAGTGGACAGGATTTCTTGAAATCCCGTGCCCACTGTGCTTTTTTTCCACAGCAGTTTCCAGACCGCAGCATATCAATTGTTTGTTGCAGATTTGCATGCGTCCTCGGTAGAGAGAACACAGTGAGGAGACCGCAGCGCACTGAACCCTGATCGTGAGTACAAGCAGCTGCGGTCTCCTGCAGAGGAGACGCGCAGACCCGCAAGTCAGGACTCGCTGCGTCCAGAACGCAGTGAGTCCTGATCGTGGGCACAAACCCTAAAGGCCGCTTTACACACTACGATATCGGTACAGATATCGCCAGCGTGCGTACCTGCCCCCATCGGTTGTGCGGCACGGGCAAATCTCTGCCCGTGTCACACAACATCGCCCGGACCCGTCACACGGACTTACCTTCCCTGCGACGTCGCTGTGACCGGCGAACCGCCTCCTTTCTAAGGGGGCGGTTCGTTCAGCGTCACAGCAACGTCACAGCAGCGTCACTGAACCGCCGCCCAATAGAAGCGGAGGGGCGGAGATGAGCGGGATGAACATCCCGCCCACCTCCTTCCTTCCGCATTGCGGCCGGGAGGCAGGTAAGGAGAGGTTCCTCGTTCCTGCGGTGTCACACGGAGCGATGTGTCCTGCCGCAGGAACGAGGAACAACTTCGTTACCGCTGCAGTAACGATATTTGAGAATGGACCCCCATGTCGCCGATGAGCGATTTTGCACGTTTTTGCGACGATGCAAAATCGCTCATAGGTGTCGCACGCAACGGCATCGCTAATGCGGCCGGATGTGCGTCACAAATTCCGTGACCCCAACGAGATCGCTGTAGCGATCTCGTAGCGTGTAAAGCCCGCTTAAGAGTCTGATTCTTACATATTACATTCTGGTCGAGACCTGTCTCTGTTCTACTGGAAATCCATCTGGAAAGATGTCATCTCCAATATAATTACATGCTGTATTGACTGTGGGTGAGCATCCATCGTCTCAGACTTAATCAGTCCTGAGGACTGGGGTCCCAGCATGCACAGGCAAGATGCAAGCTAGGACCAAAGGAGCTTGACTGCACCTCGTCTAGTAGGGAGCAGGTGACCCAATGCTACAGGAGACCTGCATCATATCCAGCATATAAGGATTTCATTGTGTTTCACAAGTCACAGAAATATCATAAAACCACTGCAACTTGTGAAAAAAAACACAACTTGTAACTTCCTGGTACTACGAATATGCAAGTGGCTTGTGACTACCTATAAGTTGCCACTTACCTCCAGATTTTAACCAGGTTGTCGCATCCCCCGGAGACAAATCTCTTGATGTAATTTGGCCTCTGTCCAGAAGGCTGATCCACTAAACTGCCCGGGACGACAGAGGGAGCCCAGCTGACTGCGTTACAGCCGATCTAAATGTGACAGGTACAGAAAGGTCTACACTTAGCCATAGCTAAAGATGGCGCACAGCACAGTAGAATATACTAGAGATGTCAATTTTTTCTTAAAAGGGAACAACCACCACCACTTTTTTTTAACATATAAGCTGCTGTCACTACCACCAGGCTCTTATATATAGCATTCTAAAATACTGTATATACAGTGCCTACAAGTAGTATTCAACCCCCTGCAGATTTAGCAGGTTTACACATTCGGAATTAACTTGGCATTGTGACATTTGGACTGTAGATCAGCCCGGAAGTGTGAAATGCACTGCAGCAAAAAAAGTTATTTAATTATTTTTATTTTTTAAATTATGAAAAAAGAGAATTTTGTTTACTTACCGTAAATTCTTTTTCTTATAGTTCCATATTGAGAGACCCAGACCATGGGTGTATAGCTTCTGCCTCCGGAGGACACACAAAGTACTACACTAAAAAGTGTAGCTCCTCCCTCTGAGCTTATACACCCCCTGGAGAACCAGATCTAGCCAGTTTAGTGCAAAAGCTGAAGGAGAATAGCCACCCACAAGTAAAAACAGAGCAAGAGCCGGAACAACCGGAGACTCTGTCCACGACAACAGCCGGTGATAACACGCAGAACAAGAAACTGCCAACAGGCAACAGGGAGGGTGCTGGGTCTCCCAATACAGAACTATAAGAAAAAGAATTTACGGTAAGTAAACAAAATTCTCTTTTTCTTTATCGTTCCTTTGGGAGACCCAGACCATGGGACGTTCCAAAGCTGTCCCTGGGTGGGAATAAACAGAAAAAACTAAGAAGTAGGCGGAGCCTAACTTCACAAGTGGACGACAGCCGCCTGAAGGATGCGTCTGCCCAAGCTCGCATCTGCCGAAGCATGAGCATGCACTTGGTAGTGCTTTGAAAAGGTATTCAGGCTAGTCCACGTGGCAGCCTGACAGACTTGTTGAGCCGTAGCCTGGTGCCTGAAAGCCCAAGAGGCACCGACAGCTCTGGTCGAGTGTGCCTTGATCCCCGGCGGGGGAGGCACCTGAGAACACTGGTAGGCATCCGAAATGGTCGACCTAATCCAACGGGCTAAGGTCGGCTTAGAAGCAGAGAGGCCCTTGCGCCGCCCTGTGGTTAGCACAAAAAGAGAGGTGCACCGCCTCAGAGCAGCGGTGCGAGACACATAGATCCGGAGCGCCCGCAACAGATCCAGAGTATGCAACGCTTTTTCAAAGCGATGAACAGGAGCCGGACAAAAGGAAGGCAGGGTAATGTCCTGGTTAAGGTGGAAAGGAGAAACCACCTTATGGAGAAAGTCCGGAGTCGGACGGAGAACCACCTTGTCTTGATGAAAAAACAAAAAAGGTGACTCCGAAGAGAGCGCAGCCAAATCAGAGACTCTCCTGAGGGAAGTTATGGCCACTAGAAAGGCCACTTTCTGTGAAAGACGAAACAAAGAAACCTCCCTAAGAGGCTCAAAGGAGGGTTTCTGCAAGGCCGTGAGGACCAAATTGAGGTCCCAGGGATCCAAGGGCCGCCGGTAAGGCGGAATGATGTGAGACGCGCCCTGCATGAAGGTGCGGACCTGAGCCAACCGGGCGATACGCCGCTGGAACAACACTGACAGAGCCGAGACCTGACCCTTGAGAGAATTGAGGGATAGTCCTAGCTGCAGACCGGACTGTAGAAAGGACAGAAGGGTCGGCAAGGAAAAAGACCAAGGGGCATGGCCGGAAGAGCGACACCAGGACAGGAAAATTTTCCAAGTCCTGTGATAGATTTTGGCCGAGGAAGACTTCCGGGCCCGAGTCATAATGGAAATGACTTCAGGAGGAATACCAGAAGCCGTCAAGATCCAGGACTCAAGAGCCACGCCGTCAATCTGAGAGCTGCAGAATTCTGGCGGAAAAACGGACCTTGTGAGAGAAGGTCTGGACGGTCCGGAAGATGCCATGGCACCTCTACGGACAGATGGAGCAGGTCTGGGTACCAAGCTCGCCTGGGCCAGTCCGGAGCAATGAGGATGACCCGACGGCCCTCCATTCTGATCTTGCGCAGAACTCTGGGCAAGAGAGCTAGAGGGGGAAACACGTAGGACAGACGAAACTGGGACCAGTCTTGAACCAGAGCGTCCGCTGCGAAGGCCTGAAGATCGTGGGAGCGAGCCACGTAAATCGGAACCTTGTTGTTGTGACGGGATGCCATTAGGTCCACGTCCGGAGTGCCCCACTTGCGGCAGATTGACTGAAACACTGCCGGATGCAGGGACCACTCGCCACTGACCACGGTTTGACGGATGAGATAATCTGCTTCCCAGTTTTCCACGTCTGGGATGTGGACTGCGGATATGGTGGACTTGGAGTCCTCCGTCCATTGAAGGATACGTTGTACCTCCAACATTGTCAGGCGGCTGCGTGTCCCGCCTTGGTGATTGATGTAGGCAACCGCTGTCGCGTTGTCTGACTGGACTCAGATGTGCTTGCCCGCCAACAGGTGGTGAAAGGCTAGGAGAGCTAGAAGCACAGCTCTGGTTTCCAGCACATTGATCGAGAGGGCTGATTCGGACGGAGTCCAAGTGCCCTGCGCTCTGTGGTGGAGACATACCGCTCCCCAGCCGGATAGACTGGCATCCGTGGTGAGGACCACCCAGGACGGAGCCAGGAAGGAGCGTCTCTGAGACAGAGAGAGGGGCCGAAGCCACCACTGAAGAGAGCTCCTGGTCTGTGGCGACAGAGCCACTAGCCTGTGCAAGGAGGAAGGCCGCTTGTCCCAACAGCGGAGAATGTCCAGCTGCAGAGGACGCAGATGGAACTGGGCAAAGGGAACAGCCTCCATTGACGCCACCATCTGACCCAGCACCTGCATCAGGTGCCTGGTGGAATAACGGCGGGGCCTCAGCAGAGAGCACACCGCCAGTTGGAGGGACTGCTGTTTGATCAAGGGCAGCTTCACAAGTGCCGGCAGAGTCTCGAACTGCATCCCCAGGTACGTGAGACTCTGGGTCGGAGTCAGAGTGGATTTGGGCAGATTGACAAGCCACCCGAATTGGGCTAGAGTGGCGAGAGTGAGCGAGACACTCCGCTGACAGTCTGCGCTGGATGAAGCCTTGACTAGAAGGTCGTCCAGGTAAGGAATCACTGCCAACCCCTGGAGGTGCAGAACCGCAATCACTGCAGCCATGACCTTGGTGAATACCCGAGGGGCTGTAGCCAACACGAAGGGGAGAGCCACAAATTGGAAATGTTCCTCTCCGATTGCAAAACGTAGCCAACGCTGGTGAGAAACTGCAATTGGCACATGCAGATAGGCATCTCTGATGTCGATGGACGCCAGGAAATCCCCTTGGGTCATTGAGGCAATGACTGACCTCAGAGATTCCATGCGGAAATGCCGCACCTGAACATGCTTGTTGAGAAGCTTGAGATCCAGGAGGGGCCGGAAGGAACCGTCCTTTTTGGGGACTAGGAAGAGATTTGAGTAGAAACCTCTGAATCGTTCCCGGGCGGGAACCGGTACAATTACTCCGTTGGCCTGCAAGGATGCCACGGCCTGAGAGAAGGCGGCGGCCTTGGAACAGGGGGGAGTTGACAGAAAAAATCTGTTTGGCGGGCTGGAAGAGAATTCTATCCTGTAGCCGTGGGAGATGACATCCCGCACCCACTGATCGGAGACGTGTTGAAACCACGCGTCGCCAAAGTGGGAGAGCCTGCCACCGACTAAGGACGTTGCTGGCGCGGACAGATAGTCAAGAGGAGGCTGCCTTAGTGGCAGCAGCTCCTGCGGTCTTCTGTGGACGCGCCTTTGTGCGCCAGTTGGATTTTTGGTCCTTGGCTGAGTTAGTGGACGAGGCCGAGGGCTTAGAGGACGACCAGTTGGAGGAACGAAAGGAACGAAACCTCGACTGGTTCCTACCCTGGACAGGTTTCCTGGTTTTGGTTTGTGGCATGGAAGTACTCTTCTCGCCAGTAGCTTCCTTAATAATTTCATCCAGTTGTTCACTGAATAGCCTGGACCCAGCAAAAGGGAGCCCAGCAAGGTACTTCTTTGAAGAAGCATCTGCCTTCCACTCTCGAAGCCACAAGATCCTGCGGATAGCGAGGGAATTAGCCGAAGCCACCGCAGTGCGGTGAGAAGCCTCCAGCATGGCAGACATGGCATAGAATGAAAAAGCTGAAGCTTGGGAAGTTAAGGCAACCATTTCGGGCATAGATTCCCTGGCGAGGGAATGCATCTCCTCCAGAGAAGCAGAGATAGCTTTGAGAGCCCACACTGCTGCAAAAGATGGGGAGAACGAGGCACCTGCCGCCTCATATACAGATTTGGCCAGAAGGTCAACCTGGCGGTCAGTGGAATCCTTAAGAGAGGTGCCATCAGCCACTGATACAACTGTCCGGGCTGAGTATCTAGACACCGGGGGGGGTCTACCTTTGGTGAATGAGCCCACTCCTTGACCACCTCAGGTGGAAAGGGAAAACGGTCATCAGAACCGCGCTTTGGGAAGCGTTTGTCAGGACAGGCTCTGGGCTTTGACACAGTGGCCTGAAAACTGGAGTGGTTAAAGAACACACTCTTTGTCCTCTTAGGCAAGGTAAACTGGTGCTTTTCTGCCAGAGAGGGTTGCTCCTCTGATACTGGCGGATTGAGATCCAGTACAGAATTAATGGACGCAATCAAATCACTAACATCTGCGTCACTTTCGGACAGATCAATGGGGCACATGGAGGTAGCCTCCGAGCCCCCTGTAAAGGCATCCTCCTCGTCCCGCGAGTCAGCTTCTGAAACAGAGCCGCGGGACGAGGAAGGGGAGGGAGCCCTGCGTCTCCTTTTAGGAGGACGGGGTCTGGGACCAGATGAAGAATCCTCTGTGAGCTCCGCTGAAAGAGCCCTAGCAGCAGAGGCACCCTGTGAAGGGGGCTGATGCATGTTCAGCAAAGTCCGGGACAGCTGTCCCATGGAGTCGGCAAAAGACTGGGAGATTGACCTAGAGAAGGATTCTACCCAAGCCGGGGGGGTTCAGCCACAGGAGCCGGAGCAGCCGGAGAGACCACTGTGGGTGCGATTCCAGGCTGAGGCATTGTCAGGTTAGAGCAGGCATCACAATGTGGATATGTGCTCGGTTCATGCAGCACGAGCTTACATGCAGTGCATACTGAATACAGCTTTGGAGCCTTGCTCCTCGTGTGAGACATGCTGCTGAAGTGGGGGCTCTGCCAGAGTGACCCCCAGAGAGTATATACAGAGGCCCACAACCAGAGGTTGTGGCTTACCAGACCGCTGGAGCGGTGTTGTGTGCCCTCCAGATCCCGAAGCCCGGACCCCCAAGCACCTCAGCAGGGATGCTGCAGCCAGTGCTGATCGCAGAGAAAACGCTGATAAAATGGCGCCGGAGCGAGGAGAGGGGGCGGGGCCAACCCTGAGAGTGGGATCTGGAGGGCCAAAGAGACTTACAGGGGAGGAGACATGTACCAGTAAGGAGTGTCCCTCCCCTGTGCAGAACGGCCGCTGGGCGGAGCCGCACTGTCCCTCTGCATGAATGACATGCGAGGGCAGTGAAACCGAAAGTAGGCCTCCGGCGAAGCCGGGGCGGTGCGGCCGGCGGGCAGGCACCATCGGCGCGGTTCTCAGGCGACAGCCAGAGAACCGGCCGGAAATGTCAGAAAACTCACTCAGCCCACTCTCCCACCATAATAAAGTACAGGGACCCCCCAGAATATAAACGTCTCAGGTACTTAGCTTGCTGAGACGCAGGGTTCCAAGTCCCTGGGGATGAGTGCTCCGTCCAGCAGGATCCTGAAGGGCTGCGGATGGAGACCGGTCTCCTGCAAAGCATGGAGAACCGTGCTGGCTCCCACTTCAAGCCAGAGCCCGAGGGATGGTGAAGGAGCGCGGCATGTAAGGCTCCAGCCTTGGAATCAACCTTAACAGCACCGCCGACACAGTGGGGTGAGAAGGGACATGCCGGGGGTCCAGACTTGGACCCGCTTTTCTTCAAACTCTTTCCAAAAATGAAAAATCAGATGAGAATGCATGTGTGGATGTATGCCTCCTGAACACAAAGCAATGAACTGGCTAGATCTGGTTCTCCAGGGGGTGTATAAGCTCAGAGGGAGGAGCTACACTTTTTAGTGTAGTACTTTGTGTGTCCTCCGGAGGCAGAAGCTATACACCCAATGTCTGGGTCTCCCATAGGAACGATAAAGAAAGTTTATTCAGAGGGTCATTTATCATTCAACCCCTCAATCCACCAGAATTCTGTTTGGTTCCCCTAAAGTATTAAGAAGTATTTCAGGCACAAAGAACAATGAGCTTCACGTGTTTGGATTAATTATCTCTTTTTCCAGCCTTTTCTGACTAATTAAGACCCTCCCCAAACTTGTGAACAGCACTCATACTTGGTCAACATGGGAAAGACAAAGGAGCATTCCAAGGCCATCAGAGACAAGATCGTGGAGGGTCACAAGGCTGGCAAGGGGTACAAAACCCTTTCCAGGGAGTTGGCCCTACCTGTCTCCACTGTTGGGAGCATCATCCGGAAGTGGAAGGCTTATGGAACTACTGTTAGCCTTCCACGGCCTGGACAGCCTTTGAAAGTTTCCACCCGTGCCGAGGCCAGGCTTGCCCGAAGAGTCAAGGCTAACCAAAAGGACAACAAGGAAGGAGCTCTGGGAAGATCTCATGGCAGTGGGGACATTGGTTTCAGTCAATACCATAAGTAACGTACTCCACCGCAATGGTCTCCGTTCCAGACAAGCCCGTAAGGTACCTTTACTTTCAAAGCGTCATGTCAAGGCTCGTTTACAGTTTGCTCATGATCACTTGGAGGACTCTGAGACAGACTGGTTCAAGGTTCTCTGGTCTGATGAGACCAAGATCGAGATCTTTGGTGCCAACCACACACGTGACGTTTGGAGACTGGATGGCACTGCATACGACCCCAAGAATACCATCCCTACAGTCAAACATGGTGGTGGCAGCATCATGCTGTGGGGCCGTTTCTCAGCCAAGGGGCCTGGCCATCTGGTCCGCATCCATGGGAAGATAGATAGCACAGCCTACCTAGAGATTTTGGCCAAGAACCTCCGCTCCTCCATCAAGGATCTTAAGATGGGTCGTCATTTCATCCTCCAACAAGACAACGACCCAAAGCACACAGCCAAGAAAACCAAGCCCTGGTTCAAGAGGGAAAAAATCAAGGTGTTGCAGTGGCCTAGTCAGTCTCCTGACCTTAACCCAATTGAAAACTTGTGGAAGGAGCTCAAGATTAAAGTCCACATGAGACACCCAAAGAACCTAGATAACTTGGAGAAGATCTGCATGGAGGAGTGGGCCAAGATAACTCCAGAGACCTGTGCCGGCCTGATCAGGTCTTATAAGAAGGGAATTTTGTTACTTACCGTAAATTCCTTTTCTTCTAGCTCTTATTGGGAGACCCAGACGATTGGGGTATAGCTACTGCCCTCTGGAGGCCACACAAAGCACTACACTAAAAGTGCAAGGCCCCTCCCTCTCTGGCTATACCCCCCCGTGGTATCACGGGTACTCCAGTTTTAGTGCCAAAGCAAGAAGGAGGAAGCCAACAACTGGTTTAAACAAATTAACTCCGAGTAACATCGGAGAACTGAAAAACCGTTCAACATGAACAACATGTGTACCCGCAAACAGCAAAAAACAATCCCGAAGGACAACAGGGCGGGTGCTGGGTCTCCCAATAAGAGCTAGAAGAAAAGGAATTTACGGTAAGTAACAAAATTCCCTTCTTCTTCAGCGCTCTATTGGGAGACCCAGACGATTGGGACGTCCAAAAGCTGTCCCTGGGTGGGTAAAGAAATACCTCATGTTAGAGCTGCAAAACAGCCCCCCCCTACGGGGATGTCACTGCCGCCTGCAGGACTCTTCTACCTAAGCTGGCATCCGCCGAAGCATAGGTATGCACCTGATAATGCTTGGTGAACGTGTGCAGACTCGACCAGGTAGCCGCCTGACACACCTGTTGAGCCGAAGCCTGGTGCCGTAATGCCCAGGACGCACCTACGGCTCTGGTTGAGTGGGCTTTTAGCCCTGAAGGAACCGGAAGCCCAGCAGAACGGTAGGCCTCTATAATTGGTTCTTTGATCCATCGAGCCAAGGTGGCTTTAGAAGCCTGCAACCCCTTGCGCGGACCGGCGACAAGGACAAAAAGTGCATCGGAACGGCGCATGGGCGCCGTGCGGGAAATGTAGATCCTGAGTGCTCTCACCAGATCTAGCAAACGCAAGTCCCTTTCATACCGGTGAACCGGATGAGGATAAAAGGAAGGCAATGATATATCCTGATTAAGATGAAACGAGGATACGACCTTAGGGAGAAACTCCGGAATGGGGCGCAGCACAACCTTGTCCTGGTGGAACACCAAGAAGGGAGCCTTGGATGACAGAGCAGCCAGCTCAGACACTCGCCGAAGCGATGTGATCGCAACAAGAAACGCCACTTTCTGTGACAGGCGAGAAAGAGAAACTTCTTTGAGAGGCTCGAAGGGCGGCTTCTGGAGAGCCACTAGTACCCTGTTCAGATCCCATGGATCCAACGGCCGCTTGTACGGGGGCACAATATGACAGACCCCCTGCAGGAACGTGCGCACCTTAGGAAGACGTGCTAGACGCTTCTGAAAAAACACGGATAGTGCCGAGACTTGCCCTTTAAGGGAGCCGAGCGACAAGCCCTTTTCCAACCCTGATTGCAGGAAAGATAGAAAAGTGGGCAATGCAAATGGCCAGGGAGACACTCCCTGAGCAGAGCACCAGGTTAAGAAAATCTTCCACGTTCTGTGGTAGATCTTAGCAGAAGTTGACTTCCTAGCTTGTCTCATTGTGGCTACCACTCCCTGGGATAATCCTGTTGACGATAGGATCCAGGACTCAATGGCCACACAGTCAGGTTCAGGGCCGCAGAATTCTGATGGAAAAACGGCCCTTGAGACAGCAGGTCTGGACGGTCTGGAAGCGACCACGGTCGGCCGACCGTGAGATGCCACAGATCCGGATACCACGATCTCCTCGGCCAGTCTGGGGCGACGAGTATGATGCGGCTGCAATCGGATCTGATCTTGCGTAGTACTCTGGGCAAGAGTGCCAGAGGCGGGAATACATATGGGAGGCGGAAGTGCGACCAATCTTGCACCAAGGCGTCTGCCGCCAGCGCTCTTTGATCTCGCGACCGCGCCATGAATGCCGGGACCTTGTTGTTGTGCCGAGACGCCATTAGGTCGACGTCCGGCACTCCCCATCGGCGACAGATTTCCTGAAACACGTCCGGGTGAAGGGACCATTCCCCTGCGTCCATGCCCTGGCGACTGAGGAAGTCTGCTTCCCAGTTTTCTACGCCCGGGATGTGAACCGCGGATATGGTGGATGCTGTGTCCTCCACCCAATTCAGAATGCGCCGGACTTCCTGAAAGGCTTGCCGGCTGCGCGTCCCTCCTTGGTGGTTGATGTATGCCACCGCTGTGGAGTTGTCCGATTGGATTCGGATCTGCTTTCCTTCCAGCCACTGTTGGAAGGCCAGTAGGGCAAGATACACTGCCCTGATTTCCAGAACATTGATCTGAAGGGTGGACTCCTGCTGAGTCCACGTCCCCTGAGCCCTGTGGTGTAGAAACACTGCTCCCCACCCCGACAGGCTCGCATCTGTCGTGACTACTGCCCAGGATGGGGGCAGGAAGGATCTTCCCTGAGACAATGAGGTGGGAAGGAGCCACCATTGCAGAGAGTCCTTGGCCGTCTGGGAAAGAGAGACTTTCCTGTCTAGGGAAGTCGTCTTCCCGTCCCATTGGCGGAGAATGTCCCATTGAAGTGGACGCAGATGGAACTGCGCAAAGGGAACTGCTTCCATGGCTGCCACCATCTTCCCTAGGAAGTGCATGAGGCGCCGTAAGGGGTGCGACTGGCCCTGAAGGAGCGATTGCACCCCTGTCTGTAGGGACCGCTGCTTGTTTAGCGGAAGCTTCACTCTCGCTGCTCGAGTATGAAACTCCATGCCAAGATACGTTAGTGACTGTGTCGGTGACAGATTTGACTTTGGAAAGTTGATGATCCATCCAAAAGTCTGGAGAGTCTCCAGCGTAGCCTGTAGACTGAGTTGGCATGCCTCTTGAGAGGGTGCCTTGACAAGTAGATCGTCTAGGTAAGGGATCACCGAGTGTCCCTGAGAGTGCAAGACTGCTACCACCGCCGCCATGACCTTGGTGAAGACCCGTGGGGCTGTCGCCAGACCAAATGGCAGAGCTACGAACTGAAAATGGTCGTCTCCTATCACAAAACGTAGAAAACGTTGATGTTCTGTAGCAATTGGCACGTGGAGATAAGCATCCTTGATGTCTATTGAGGCAAGGAAGTCTCCTTGAGACATTGAGGCAATGACAGAACGGAGGGTTTCCATCCGGAACCTCCTGGCGTGCACGTTTGTTGAGCAGTTTTAGGTCCAGAACAGGACGGAATGAGCCGTCCTTTTTTGGCACCACAAAGAGATTGGAGTAAAACCCTCTCCCTTGTTCCTGAAACGGTACAGGAACCACTACTCCCTCCGCTCTTAGGGAGTCCACCGCCTGCCGCAGGACATCTACACGGTCTGGGTGTGGGGAGGTTCTGAAGAACCGAGCTGGAGGACGAGAACTGAACTCGATTCTGTACCCGCGCGACAAAATGTCCGTCACCCACCGGTCTTTGACCTGTGACATCCAAGTGTCGTAAAAGCGGGAGAGCCTGCCCCCGACCGGAGATGCGGAGGGAGGGGACTGGAAGTCATGAGGTAGCCGCTTTGGAAGCGGTTCCTCCATTTGCTTTCTTGGGGCGTGAATGAGCCCTCCAGGAATCTGAGTTTCTTTGCGTCCTCTGAGTCCCTTTGGACGAGGAGAATTGTGTTTTGCCCGAACCTCGAAAGGACTGAAACTTCTGCTGCCACTTTCTCTGCTGAGGTTTGCTTGATCTGGGCTGGGGTAAAGAGGAGTCTTTACCCTTGGACTGTTTAATGATGTCAGCCAATGGCTCGCCAAACAGTCTTTCTCTAGACAAAGGCAAGCTGGTTAAACATTTTTTGGAACCAGCATCTGCTTTCCAGTCCTTTAACCACAATGCCCTGCGCAAAACTACCGAATTGGCAGACGCCATTGAGGTGCGGCTGGTAGATTTTAGGACCGCATTGATAGCGTAAGACGCAAACGCGGACATCTGCGAGGTAAGGGACGCCACTTGCGGCACCGCTGGATGTAAGATAGCATCCACTTTCGCTAAACCAGCTGAAATAGCTTGTAGCGCCCATACGGCTGCGAATGCTGGAGCAAACGACGCGCCGATAGCTTCATAGACAGATTTTAACCAAAGGTCCATCTGTCTGTCATTGGCATCCTTAAGTGAAGCGCCATCCTCCACTGCAACTATGGATCTAGCTGCAAGTTTGGAAATCGGGGGATCCACCTTTGGACACTGGGTCCAGCGCTTGACCACCTCAGGGGGGAAAGGATAACGTGTATCCTTAGAACGTTTAGAGAAACGCTTTTCTGGATGAGCATCGTGTTTCTGGATTGATTCTCTGAAGTCAGAGTGATCCAACAGAGCACTTAATTTACGCTTGGGATAGAGGAAACGAAATTTCTCCTGCTCTGCCGCTGCCTCTTCTGCTGAAGGGGTTGGGGGAGAAATATCTAACAGCCTATTGATGGCTGAGATAAGATCGTTTACCATGGCGTCCCCATCCGGGGTATCCAGATTGAGAGGGGTTCCAGGATTAGACTCCTGATCACTCTCTTCAGACACATCACAGGGAGACTGATTGCGCTGAGACCCTGAGCAGTGTGATGACGTTGAGGGTCTTTCCCAGCGAGCCCGCTTGGGGTGGCTGGGGCAATCATCTGAGTCATCATACTCATCCTGAGAGGCCGGGGACCCCCTTGCAGTCTGGATTAAATCCAACTGCGGAGGGTTAGAGGACATAGACCTCGCCGTGTCCATAGACTGAGCCCCAGGCATGGATTGCAAAGTTTCCAGGATTTTTGCCATAGTCACAGACATATTAACCGCAAAAACTGCAAAGTCTGACCCTGACACCGGGGCAGGACTTACAGGCGTCTCAGCCTGGGTCACTATCTCTCCTGACTCCGGCTGGCGAAGCAGCACCGGATCTGAGCATTGCACACAATGGGGGTCTTTGTAACCTGCTGGTAGAGCAGTCCCACAAGCAGCACACACAGTGCACACAGCCCTAGCCTTGGCAGCTTTGCGTCTTGTGGATGACAAGCCGCTTACCGCCCGCTAAAGAGCGGGTGTGTGGTCTTCCAAAGCCCCTCAGTCTAGGTCTCCCAGAGCCTTGCGTCCTTCTTCCAGCCAGCCATGCATGTAATGGCTGCCGGCGTCCTGAGGGAAGAAGGGGGGCGGGCCCTGGGCGTTCCTGACCAAGAGCGGGAAGCCTGCTCCCTCTGTGCCTAGTGTGAGGGCTGGAGCATGTAAATCAGGCTCCAGCCCTCGTCGCTGCCGTGAAACAGCGTCTCTCCCCTACCCTGATTGACAGGGTGGGGGCGGGAACGATCGGAGCTGCCGGCGTCCTAGGCCCAAAAGCCGGGGACTAGAGTTATAAACGCCGCCGCCGTAAAAGCGCGGTCGGCGTATCCCCGGCGCACCACAAGTCACAGCAGCGCCGCCCGGTCCAGTGAGGGTCGGCGCTGCGTTCCCAGAACACAAAGTCCCCCAGATGACTGTAGGAACACCAGCTCAGTGTACGGTCCCCGGCGCACTACAACACCCAGCCAGCCCGGAGTGTGTCTGTGCCTGCCGGGGACACAGAGTACCTGTATGATGCAGGGCCCGGTCCCTGATGGTACTCCTGCTCCGTATCCATCAGGTTCTGATGGGTCTGTGGATGGAGCCCGGCGACAGAGCTTTGAGGCCGGCAGGATCCCACTTCCACAGAACCCCCAAGGGGATGTGGAAGGAAAAACAGCATGTCAGGCTCCAGCCCTGTACCAGCAATAGGTACCTCAACCTTACAACACCATCCAGGGGTGAGAAGGGAGCATGCTGGGAACACTATATGTGTCCTCTTTTCTTCCATCCGAACTAGTCAGCAGCTACTGCTGACTAAAATCTGTGGAGCTATGCATGGAATGTCTGACCTCCTTCGCACACAAAGCTAAAACTGGAGTACCCGTGATACCACGGGGGGGTATAGCCAGAGAGGGAGGGGCCTTGCACTTTTAGTGTAGTGCTTTGTGTGGCCTCCAGAGGGCAGTAGCTATACCCCAATCGTCTGGGTCTCCCAATAGAGCGCTGAAGAAAAGACGATTATTAGCTGTAATTGCAAACAAGGGTTATTCCACAAAATATTAAACCTAGGGGTTGAATAATAATTGACCCACACTTTTATGTTGAAAATTTATTAAAATTTAACTGAGCAACATAACTTGTTGGTTTGTAAGATTTATGCATCTGTTAATAAATCCTGCTCTTGTTTGAAGTTTGCAGGCTCTAACTTATTTGCATCTTATCAAACCTGCTAAATCTGCAGGGGGTTGAATACTACTTGTAGGCACTGTAAGAGCCCAGGCCGATGTGAGTACATAAAAAACACTTTATAATACTTACCTAATGGTCGCGCAGTTGACCATATAGGCATCTCCGTTTTCTGGTGCCGGCCCCACTTCTTTTGGCCATCTTTGTCCTCTTTCTTCTCTAGCCGCGGTGCATGACGTGTCCGATGTCATACACACTAGCCGGCATTCAGGTCCTGAGCAGGGCAGATCAAAGCATTGTAGTGCGCCTGCGCAGGACCGGTGAGTGTGTATGACGTAGACGTGTCATGCACACAGGCTTCAGAAAGAGGACGAAGATGACCGAAAGAGGCGACGTCGGCACCGGAGACACCCATATGGCCAATCGCGCGACCGTTAGGTAAGTATTATAAAGTGTTTTTTATGTTCTCACAGCCACCTGGGCTCTTATATACAGCATGTTAGAATGCTGTATATAAGAGCCCGGTGGTGGTGGCCGCAGCTTATACACCAAAAAAGTGGTGACAGGTTCCCTTTAAAGTGTTTGCATCGCTCCCTACTGGCGTTTCAGGAAATTATATGGTTTGTTAATCCATTCAATTACCGGCACTTACCGTGTGCGCGTTGCTGATCTTTTTGACGTCCCAGGGACCGTCTCCCGTGTAGGTGAGGAGGGAAATAGCACCATCTGAACTGCCGCAGGCCAACATCAGCCCAAAGTCATGAGGGGCCCAACACACAGAATTCACTGAATCAGATACAAAGCAGTATTACAAGGTGCAAGTGTCTTCTGATACCAGAACAATTCATGGGGGAGAGGAGGCAACAAGTACAGACTATCACAACTGCTGTACTATTAGCCCCCCTCATACTGCCAGGCGTAAATCACCTGAAGAGTCGTGGCCGGTGTACTCGTACGTCTTATCCCACGTCCCATTCTCTTCTTTCCATATAATGACCTTCCGATCGTAGGAGCAGGAAGCCAAGATGTTTCCGTACATGGGATGAGCCCAGGCCACCTGCCAGACAGGCCCCTCGTGTCTGCAATGCAAAACGAAAAGTTATGTGAGAACATCTCAAATGTGGATGAGATGGACAGAAAAAAACAAAGTTACAGACTATATAAAATATGTATAAAGTTTTCGAAAAGGCTTACAATTTTTAATTTAGGCAAAAAACAAACTTAATGGACTTACATTAAAATTTAATTCCATATCTTCAGTTATACAATAAGATCTGCTGATCACACCTATAATGTGTGCTATACCCTGTATTAAACTGACAGGCACTGTATTAGGTTACATTTCTGGCAGGGCCAAATAAACATTTAGTCATGGTTGATCTTTGTAAGGTCAGATGTCCCCTCCCTCTATCAAACCCCCTAGATACTGCAATTCCTATTGACAAAATCATCTAAGGTGTTAAACAACCGAGGTCAGAGAAAATTAAACCACCTCCGATCCCGGCCGTACAACCTTCACTGCAGCTCAGTGTCCAGCTCCATGAATGTGGGGGAAGGTATTAAAAGGATGCTCCTGTGACAAACTGACAGCACATCCACTGGAATACACTGAATCTGACCACTAAAACCAACGGTAATTTTGAGAACTGGGGTCATTTTCTCTACAGTCTGTCTTTTTGGATTGTCTAGGTTCATAGGGCTGAAGCATTGGCTCCTCGTCAGAAGTTCGCCTTATGACTAAAAGCGCTGGGTCAGTTACTTATAAGGTCGGGCTCACTCACCCCCGCAGATCAGCAATCAGGATCTGACCGCCATTCTTTACATCAAAGATCTTCACAGATCGGTCAGAGGAACAGGTGGCCAGACGTGTGCCGTAGTAATCCATCTGAGCGTCATGCTGTGAAGACAAAAGCAGAATGTTCTTGTAAATCACCTAAATACACACAGATCTCCTAACAAAAAACAACAGGCTCTGGGGCCGCTTTAAAGGACTAGACCGGCAGTACTGACGGCATTGTTAGGCTATGTGCGCACGCTGCGTTCTGGCTTGACAAATAAATGCAGCGTTTTGACAACTGTAAACACTGCGTTTGACAAAAAATATCATCAAAAACACATGCATTTTGGATGCATTTTTGACAGTGCGGTCCCACTCGGCTCTGCTACATCCCCATAGAGCATGGCTGGCTGCGAGACAGAGCCACGCGATGAGAATGAACTTGGATGAGCTTCACCCGACTTCATTTTCATCGCGTGGCTCTGTGTGCCACGGCCTGATTTGCAGTCACAAGTGAAGAACTCACCGGTGACCGCAAATCCCCCGAGTGATTGAAGTGAGCCGTGCGATCAGCAGTGTCGTCACTCAAATTACCCGTGGCCACAGCTGATGTCCTCCACCCGAGACTGCAAATCACCTGAGTGAGGGCACCGCTGATCACTTAATTCACTCGGCGACTTGCTGTCTCAGTTAGAGGATCTAGCGGTGGCCGCGGGTAACCTCAGTGATGTCATCGCTGATAGCGTGACTCACTTCAGTTGCTCCGTGGAGCTCACAGAGAGCGGTCGTGGTCTGTGGCAGCTCGCTGTCAGCTGCCTATGTAGCAGAGCTGGATGCGTTATGGGACCTCGTGTGGATTACGCCGGACCTGGAGGGTTATTTGGGGATTTTAATAAAGTGGTGAAAGAGGGTGTTGTTTTTTTTGTCCTTTATTCCAAACAAAGGATTTTTTGGGTGTATGTGTTTATTTTCTTTAACTTACAGATTAATCATGGGGGGTGTAGGACTTAGTGGCAGCTATGGGCTGCCATTAACTCCTTATTACCCCAATTGCCACCGCACCAGGGCAATTCGGGATGAGCTGGGTAGAGTCCTGGGACGGTCGCATCTAATGGATGTGGCAATTCCAGGCAGCTGCTGGCTGACATTTTTAAGCTGGGGGGCTCCCCATCCTGAGAATACCAACCTTCAACTGTGTGGCTTTTATTGGCTGGTATCAAAATTGAGGGGGACCGCATGTGTTTTTTTTTTTTTTATTTATTTTACTGCACAATATAGACCTACCCACCAGCGGCTGTGATTGATTGCAGTGAGACAGCTGTCACTCAGCATGGGGGCGCGTCTGAATACAACCAATCATAGGCGCCGGTGGGCGGGGAAAGCAGTGAATACGACATTGAATAACGAGCGACCGGCATTTTCAAAAGCTGGAGAAGCCGCCGGAGCTTTGTGACAGCCGTGCAGCGCGATCGGCGAGTATGAAAGAGAGGGAGAGATCGATTGACCGGGAGAGAGACTGACTGACCAAGTGAGAGAACGAACGACCAACCAACCGACAGAGAGAGACCGAAAGACCTGCGTTTTGTCAAAAAAGCATGCAGAACGCAACAAAAATGCAGTGCAAGCGCACAGCTAAACAGTTTGTTTGCGTTTTGACACACTTCATTGATTTCAAGGGGTGGAAAATGCAACCAAAGCGCACAAAAGAAGTGACATGCTGCTTTTTTTAAACGCATCGATTTTGTGAAATATTTGGCATCCAAAATGCTGCGTTTAAAAAAAGCAACGTGCACATGAAATTTGCTGACTTCTCAGACTTTGCTGGGGAAGCACAATGCATGCATTTACGCTGCAGTTTAAAACGCATGAAAAATGCACACGTGTGCACATACCCTTAGATCTGCAGGTTCTGACCATGAAAGGCTAGAACACAGCATTGTATGCACTACAAACACCAGGAGGCAGCAATGAGCACGTCCACCTAGTGAGCTGAATGCTGGTGGTCGCACATGCTCTGTCACTCTCCCCAGGTCTCTGCATAGTGATCCTCTGTTCACTGCATGAAAGTCAATAGAAATAGCTTTCTGACCAATGTGCAGAGAAGTGGAGTCTTAGCAGCACACAGCAGTATAGCTGAGAAGACTCCTTCTACAGGGGAATTCAGAAATTACTCGATTGTCAGCTGCCAGAGGGAGAAGGAGAGTCATTCTGACCAGAGAAAACCACAGCAGGACCAAGGGAGACACAAAGGAGGAAAACCAGTGAGTGTACAGCAGCTATTGGAAGCATTTCACGACTCTTATCCATATTATATTGCGGTGTTTGCTCTGCCTGACGATCACTGCTCGTTTCCTGTACACAGAACCAGAGTAAATCTCTATAGAAAGGTAAAGGTCAGATAAGAAACCGGATCGTCAACTCACAATCATATCCTCGTGGGAGGTGTCCACTGTGTTGATTACAGAAACCTGAGAAAAAAAGAGAAGGGTTGGAGGTTAGATGCTGCGTCCGTATGTGCAGGTGACATGCCGACCGTTCATTACAACACACAGCCCTGTATTATCAGGGATCAGCCCTGCATCGATAATCACTATGACTTGAGACTCCGCTGTACTGTCTACTAAGAGCCTGAGGTGGTGCAATCAAGCTGTAACCTTGCCCCCCCCCAATACTTCATACTACAGTTTTGATCTAATAAAACGCAGCTATGACAACCCACCTACAGGATCAATGTAGTTACTGTCCAGGCACATTGCAACAGCTGTCCCCTGAAGTCCTATGTAAAGTGACCATAACTTACTAAGCAGTATGTAAAGTTGGCGTGACACCCGCCGTGCCGCGTAAAGGCAGCGCGCGTCACCCCAACGTGCCGCCTAAAGGCGAGACGACACCCGCAGGGCCGCCTAAAGGCGAGACGACACCCGCAGGGCCACGTAAAGGCGAGACGACACCCGCAGGGCCACGTAAAGGCGAGACGACACCCGCAGGGCCACGTAAAGGCGAGACGACACCCGCAGGGCCACGTAAAGGCGAGACGACACCCGCAGGGCCACGTAAAGGCGAGACGACACCCGCAGGGCCACGTAAAGGCGAGACGACACCCGCAGGGCCACGTAAAAGGCGAGACGACACCCGCAGGGCCACGTAAAGGCGAGACGACACCCGCAGGGCCACGTAAAGGCGAGACGACACCCGCAGGGCCACAAAAAGGCAGCGAACCACTCGCAGTGTCACATAAAAGGTGGCATGACACCCTCAGTGCCATGTAAAGGGGGCGCATCACCTGCAGTGCCACGTAATAGCAGGTTAGCACCTGCAGTCCCATGGAAAGGTGGTGTGACACCTGCAGTTCTTTTTAAAATGTATACCCAGAGGTCCTAATATATATATATATATATATATATATTTTATATATACACACACACACACAATTTATCACTAATTGGCTCAGATGCATTAGCTTATATAAAGTGTTGTCTGAAGTCCTATGTAAATATGACAGACCTTACCTGCAGTCCTAAGTAAATTTGTTGACTTGTGTGCAGTCAGTCCTACGTAACTACCCTGTGTCGTCCGCAGTCTTATGTACAGTTGTCATGTGTTGCATGCGGTCCTATTTAAATATGTTGTGTGGCCGCAGTCCTGTGTAAGAGCATTATTTAGCAGCGCTATATCTGTCCATAGTTACACAGCCCTGCCTTCCTCGGTTTAGGCCCTTCACCTCCCCTGAGCTGTCCCTCCCGCCCCCTGCAGCCGCCTGGGTATCCCCGGCCGGGGGTGACACGCACCATGGTGCCCGCTCTCCTCTGCGCCTCTTCGGTATCTGTCAGACGTGGCAGCTCCCGGCGCCTGCAGCTTTCCAGTACTTCCGGCGGTGCGAAGCGACTTCCGGTGGTGCACAACGACTTCCGGTCCGGTCAGATAAAACCTCCCGAGTACAGAGGTTCCGTATACAGCTGTGGGTGCGGGAGTCCTGTGTGCGCCCTATACTCGTCCCCACTGCTGTCACCTCAGGCCTCAAATCCCTCCGCTCCTCCCACTTCTAATCACCTAGAGCCATTAAAAGGATGTTATCATCATAAAGGGTTAAGATTGCAAAGCGCTTGAAAAAAAATAGCAAAGTAGTCATTGATTTATTAGTAAGTTTCCTGGTGATGTATATTTCTATGGTTTACTGCTCGTTGCCTAGGTTACCGGCCTCCTCTGCAGTCTGTGGTTAGTCACTTTTTCTGGAGAGCGCTGCTCTGAAGCTGCTGAATGCGTCCAGCCTCAGTGGCTTCGATGCTGCGGTCAGTTGGCCTCTATCGCAAGGACCGGTGAGTGCAGGTCAGGCCAGCGCTGCCGTTTGGTTGCCAGTCTGGGCTGTCAGTTGTCAGGAGGGCACTGGCACCGGCTTGCAGCGTTTTCTGAACTTCGTTTTTGTGATGTTCACCTGGCGATATAATTTTCGTTAAGGTTATTCCATGCATTGCCGTGGCTACAACAATATTAAATTTCTGTTCCTTTATGTTCACACAATAAATCACGTAAATCCGTTACTGACAAAAGTGATGGCGGGACACACACTGGTGGGGAGGGGTTTCCATGGACTCAGCACTTTTATGGCCGCGGTTTGGCAGTTATGGAAGTGACGTCACCAGATATGCAAACCCATCTCCAAAATGGTTGTTGGTTTCCATTTATGATGTGTGTACTAAATAGGCTTGTTCTTCTTCTAATAGGCTTCTGCGAACAACAGGCCCGGACGCCATTGTTACCCCTCCACCATGGCAACACATTGGCACCATTGAGCCGTGGTGATGGAGGCCGAATAGGTCCAACGTGTCACCTCAATTAAACAAGTTGATTGGCTGCTAGGATTAGATACACAGCTCAGCACACGGTATCACACATTATGAAATTAGATACACAGCTCAGCAGGCAGTATTACACATGGTAGGATTAGAAATATAGAACAGCAGTCAGTATCACATACAAGAGGATTAACTACACAGTTCAGGAGACAGTATCACACATGAAAGGATTAGATACACAACTCAGCACACAGTATAAAACATGATAGGATTAGATACACAGCTCAACAGACCGTATCACATAACAGAATTAGCTACAGAGGCTAAGCATACAGAATTACACATAACAGAATTATGTACGCATCTCAGCAGACAGTATCATACATGATAGGATTAGATACACAGCTCAGCAGACAGTATCACGTATGATGGGATTAGATTCACAGCTCAGCAGACAGTATCAGATGATAGGATTAGATACACAGCTCAGCAAACAGTATCACACATGATGGGATTAAATACACAGCTCAGCAGACAGTATCACGTATGATGGGATTAGATACACAGCTCAGCAAACAGTATCATGCATGATGGGATTAGATACACAGCTCAGCAGACAGTATCACACATGATGGGATTAGATACACAGCTCAGCAGACAGTATCACGGATGATAGGATTAGATACACAGCTCAGCAGACAGTATCACATGATAGGATTAGATACACAGCTCAGCAACCAGTATCATGCATGATAGGATTAGATACACAGCTCAGCAGACAGTATCACACAGGATGGGATTAGATACACACCTCAGCAGACAGTATCACATGATAGGATTAGATACACAGCTCAGCAGACAGTATCACATGATAAGATTAGATACACAGCTCAGCAAACAGTAACACACATGTAAGGATTAGATAGACAGCTCAGCTGACAGTATCACACATATTAGGAATACATACACAAAGTAATGCTGCACATTGTCTCCAGTGATGATGTGTAATGATCTTCTGTGCCATTACATGATGGGGGCAGTAGTTCTGTGCACTCTCATGTCTGTGCTACTGCGGACCCTCCTGTATTTCAGTCTAGTGTCCAGCAGGGGTCTTTTCTCGGACATCGCTCACTATCTATTAATAACCCGGCAGTGTCAGGTTTTCCAGTGACTTCCAAAGAGGGGACAGTAAACACGATCCCCTCTCCCCCGCATGACTCTTGTCGCCATATTCTCTCCGTACAGGGGTCAAAAGTTGCAGCCCCTCGTGTCCCCCTGTGATTCCCTGTAGACCGGCTGCAGTGCTGCTGTCACCATGAGCAATGCCACCTATCACATCTCCAGCTTGCTGGAGAAGATGACGTCCAGTGACAAGGACTTCAGGTGAGGAGGGGGCTCCAGGAGCAACCGCAGGGCAGGGGCTGTACATAGGATTACATCTATGGAGATAAATGCTGCACCCTTCGTGAAGTCATCTGGAAATGATGGGGGCATAGGTGCTCATCATCTCTACGTGACTGCATCGCATGTTCTTGGATGTTATTTGCACTTTTATAGCAATCGAGCTTTAAAACAGCAAAAATGTTCCTTGTATAACAGTGCAGGAGCGTTATAATGAGATAATAATGTATATAGAGGTCCTCAGTGCTGGACGTAGATGGTCATGGGGCAGGGAGATTTCACACTTTCGATTCGTCACCTGTTATCCTACCTGCCCCCTAAATTTGTAGGCGCCCAGGAGAACTGTGTTTGACCAATATTAGATTTAGCCTTCCATGGCTACCTTGTCATGGCTGGTGGGCATGGAATTGACCAATATGCGCCAAATGCTTTCCTTTTCTAAAGTATATTCTATATAGCAGTAATGCAGTTAAATGTCATATATTCAATGTTTGCATATATCTTAGCGCTTACAGAGATTGCTGATTCTTTTGTTTGTCATCTGGTTTATATAAAGTACAGTCAGATTGACATGGCTGATTCCAGAGAACAGTAGATCACTTATGATATGTCAAACACATCACCTGGATATATTGGATTTTAAACTTTTTTCCTTCCTGAAAAAGGTTCATGGCCACAAATGATCTGATGGTGGAGCTGCAGAAGGACTCCATCAAGTTAGATGAGGACAGCGAGCGGAGGGTGGTGAAAATGCTTCTGAAGCTGCTGGAAGATAAAAACGGAGAGGTGCAGAATTTAGCAGTGAAGTGGTGAGAGAGGTGTGGGGACCTAGTGACCCTCATGTGCATTGTCTGTAAATTCACAACTGCCTCACGACTCCTAGACATTCTCCATAGCCTTCATACACTATTTCCAGTTTTCCACCATACATTCACATTTGAGGTCCCTCTATCTCCAGTTCTCCACTATAAATTCACAGTTGAGGTCCCTCTATCTTCAGTTCCCCACCATACATTCAGTGTTGAGGTTCTTCTATCTCCTGTTCCCCACCATATATTCACAGCTGAGATTCTTCCATCTCCAGTTCCTCACCATAAATTCACAGTGGAGGTCCCTCTATTTCCAGTTACCCACCATACATTCACAGTTCAGATTCTTCCATCTCCAGTTCCCCACCATATATTCACAGCTGAGATTCTTCCATCTCCAGGTCCCCATCCTACATTCACAGTGGAGGTCCCTCTATCTTCAGTTTTCCACCATATATTCACTGTTGAGGTTCTTCTATCTCCAGTTCTCCACTATAAATTCACACTTGAGGTCCCTCTATCTCCAGTTCTCCACCATACATTCACAGTTAAGGTTTCTCTATCTCCAGCTCTCCATCTTACATTCACAGTTGAGATTCTTCCATCTCCAGTTCTCCATCTTACATTCACAGTTGAGATTCTTCCATCTCTTGTTCCCCACCATATATTCACAGCCGAGATTTTTCCATCTCCAGTTCTCCACCATACATTCACAGTTGAGGTCTCTCTATCTTCAGTTCTCCACCATACATTCACAGTTGAGATTCTTCCATCCCTTTTTTCCCCACCATACATTCACACCTGAGATTCTTCCATCTCCAGTTCCCCACCATACATTCACACCTGAGATTCTTCCATCTCCAGTTCCCCACCATACATTCTCACCTGAGATTCTTCCATCTCCAGTTCCCCACCATACATTCACACCTGAGATTCTTCCATCTCCAGTTCCCCACCATACATTCTCACCTGAGATTCTTCCATCTCCAGTTCCCCACCATACATTCACACCTGAGATTCTTCCATCTCCAGTTCCCCACCATACATTCTCACCTGAGATTCTTCCATCTCCAGTTCCCCACCATACATTCACACCTGAGATTCTTCCATCTCCAGTTCCCCACCATACATTCACACCTGAGATTCTTCCATCTCCAGTTCCCCACCATACATTCACACCTGAGATTCTTCCATCTCCAGTTCCCCACCATACATTCACACCTGAGATTCTTCCATCTCCAGTTACCCACCATACATTCTCACCTGAGATTCTTCCATCTCCAGTTCCCCACCATACATTCACACCTGAGATTCTTCCATCTCCAGTTCCCCACCATACATTCACACCTGAGATTCGTCCATCTCCAGTTCCCCACCATACATTCACACCTGAGATTCTTCCATCTCCAGTTCCCCACCATACATTCACAGCTGAGATTCTTCCATCTCCATTTCTCCACCATACATTCACAGCTGAGATTCTTCCATCTCCATTTCTCCACCATACATTCACAGCTGAGATTCTTCCATCTCCAGTTCTCCACCATACATTCACACCTGAGATTCTTCCATCTGCAGTTCCCCACCATACATTCACACCTGAGATTCTTCCATCTCCAGTTCCCCACCATATATTCACACCTGAGATTCTTCCATCTCCAGTTCCCCACCATACATTCACACCTGAGATTCTTCCATCTCCAGTTACCCACCATACATTCACAGCTGAGATTCTTCCATCTCCAGTTCCCCACCATACATTCACACCTGAGATTCTTCCATCTCCAGTTCTCCACCATACATTCACACCTGAGATTCTTCCATCTCCAGTTCTCCACCATACATTCACACCTGAGATTCTTCCATCTCCAGTTCCCCACCATACATTCACACCTGAGATTCTTCCATCTCCAGTTCCCCACCATACATTCACAGCTGAGATTCTTCCATCTCCAGTTCCCCACCATACATTCACACCTGAGATTCTTCCATCTCCAGTTACCCACCATACATTCACACCTGAGATTCTTCCATCTCCAGTTCCCCACCATACATTCACACCTGAGATTCTTCCATCTCCAGTTCCCCACCATACATTCACACCTGAGATTCTTCCATCTCCAGTTACCCACCATACATTCACAGCTGAGATTCTTCCATCTCCAGTTCTCCACCATACATTCAAAGTTGTTGTCTCTCTATCTCCAGTTCCCACCATACATTCATAGTTGAGGTCCCTCTTACTTCAGTTCTCCAACATTCATCCACATTTGAGGTTCTACAAGCTCCATATGTGCATGATATCCTATCAGGAATGTGAATATTGTGTTTATCTCCATTGACTTTCTGCAGCCTGGGACCTCTGGTGGGAAAAGTGAAGGAGCATCAAGTGGAGATGATTGTGGACACTCTGTGCAGTAACATGCTATCTGAAAAGGAACAACTGAGAGATATCTGCAGTATTGGACTAAAGACCGTTATATTGGAGCTTCCTGCAGCAAGCTCAGGTAGACACCAATGAACTATGGGTAAGATTGAGATACATGAGAGGAGAGTGCAGCTCTGGAGTATAATACACAATGTAACTCAGTACAGGATAAGTAATGTATGTACACAGTGACTGCACAAGCAGAATAGTGAGTGCAGCACTGGAATATAATACAGGATGTAACTCAGGATAAGTAATGTATGTACACAGGGACTCCACCAGCAGAATAGTGAATGCAGCTCTGGAGTATAATACAGGATGTAATTCAGGATCAGTACAGAATAAGTAATGTAAGTACACAGTGACTGCACCAGCAGAATAGTGAATGCAGCTCTGGAGTATAATACATGATGTAACTCAGGATCAGTACAGGATAAGTAATGTATGTACACAGTGACTGCACCAGCAGAATAGTGATTTCAGCTCTGAAGTCTAATACAGGATTTAGCTCAGGATCAGTAATGTAATGTATGTCCAAAGTGACTGCACCAGCAGAATAGTGAGTGCAGCTCTGGAGTATAATACAGGATGTATATCAGGATCAGTACAGGATAAGTAATGTAATGTATGTACACAGTGACTGCACCAGCAGAATAGTGCGTGCAGCTCTGAAGTATAATACAGGATGTAACTCAGGAACAGTACAGGATAAGTAATGTAATGTATGTACACAGTGAGTGCACCAGCAGAATAGTGAGTGCAGCTCTGGCGTATAATACAGGATGTAACTCAGGATCAGTACAGGATAAGTAATGTAATGTATGTACAGTGACTGCACCAGCAGAATAGTGAGTGCAGCTCTGAAGTATAGTACAGGATGTAACTGAGAATCAGTAATCTAACATATATTAATTATTGGTGAGCGAGCACTACCATGCTCGTTTCTCAAAACGAGCCGAACCCGTCCGAACGTCTGACCTGCTCATTTTCAGTGTCGAGCATGTAAGTGCTCGCTCATCACTAATATTAATGCATTTCTTATGTTTTTCCTACAGGCTCTACTTTAGCCGCCAATGTGTGCAGGAAGATCACAGGACAACTGACAGGGGCTATAGGAAAGCGGGATGATGCAGCGGTGCAGCTCGAGGCTCTTGATATACTGTCGGACATGTTGGGAAGGTGAGATGATTCTTTATAGCGAGTTTATTTTTGTAGTGGGCGCTATCTCACCTCCTCCGTGTCCCCGGCAGGTTGGGAGGGGTGCTGTACTCCTTCCATCCCTCCATCCTGAGCTGTCTTCTGCCACAGCTCACCAGCCCTCGTCTTGCAGTGAGGAAGCGAGCGGTGCTGGCGCTGGGGCACCTGGTGCAAACCTGCAATGGAAACTTATTCACAGAACTTGTGGAACATCTGGTGACGGAAATGAAAAAGAATGAATCCACATCGACCACGAGAACGTACATTCAGTGTGTGGCCGCTGTCAGCTTGCAGGCAGGACACAGACTGGGTAAGGACGGCACGATAATGCATATGCATAGTATAGAAACATTATAATCTATTACCTGGTCCCCTTATATAGAGCTAGTCCTGCAGTGTCAGTCCCCTTTATCCCATCTACTCTTCCTCCAGGGCCACATCTAGAGAGAATTGTGCCCCTAGTGGTGGGGTTCTGTAAAGTGGAAGATGATGAGCTGCAGGAGCAGTGTTTCCAGGCACTGGACTCCTTCATCAGACGCTGCCCCAAAGAAATCTCATCTTACGTCCCCACAGTCATTGATTTGTGTCTGAAGTATATTTCATATGACCCTAACTACAACTATGACAGTGAAGAGGAAGAGGAGACGATGGAGACAGAGAGTGACGAAGAACCAGGTTAGTAGGACCCACAAATACTGCTCCCTATATAAGAATATAACTAAACTACTATACTACTGCCCATATGTACAACAATATACAGTAACTACAATAATAGTGCCCCTATGTACAATAATATATCTACTATAATACTGCCTCCTATGTACAAGAATATAACTACTATAATACTGCCCCCTATGTACAAGAATATAACTACTATAATACTGCTCCTCTGTACAAGATGATATCTACTATAGTACTGCCCCTATGTACAATAATATATCTACTATAATACTGCCTCCTATGTACAAGAATATAACTACTATAATACTGCCCCTATGTACAAGAATATAACTACTATAATGCTGCCCCTATGTACAAGAATATAACTACTATAATACTGTCCCTATGTACAAGAATATAACTACTATAATAGTGCTCCTATGTGCAAGAATTTAACTAATATAATACTGCCCCTATGTGCAAGAATATAACTATTATAATACTGCCCCCTATGTACAAGAATATAACTACTATAATTCTGCCCCTATGTACAAGAATATAACTACTATAATACTGCCCCCTATGTTTAAGAATATAATTACTATAATACTGCCCTCTATGTACAAGAATATAGCTACTATAATACTGCTCCCTTTGTACATGAATATAACTACTATAATACTGCCCCTATGTACAAAGCTATAACTACTATAATACTGCTCCTATGTACAAAGATAGGGGCAGTATTATAGTAGTTATATCTTTGTACATAGGAGCAGTATTATAGTAGTTATATGTACAAAGATATAACTAGTATAATACTGCCCCTATGTACTTGAACATAAATAGTGCTGTGGCTTTGGTGTCTCTAGAGAGTGATGAAGAATACAGCGATGATGATGATATGAGTTGGAAAGTAAGACGCTCAGCTGCTAAGTGCCTGGAGACTCTTATCACGGCCAGACCCGATCTCCTATCAGAGTTTTATAGATCAGCGGCTCCGGCGATCATTTCACGATTTAAAGAACGAGAGGAGAACGTGAAGGCGGACATCTTCTCTGCGTACATCGCACTGCTCCGGCAGACTCGCTGCTCTCACAGCTGCAGACAGAACGTGGAGGCCACAGATAAGGGGGACAGTCCTCTCAGTGCTCTGCAGAAACAGGTGAGGGAGGCAAAGCAGAGGGCCTCCTGATTCCCGCTCGATGGTCACCACATTGCTGTCCTCCCTATGTAGGTTCCATCGATTATGAAGTCTCTCCAGAAACTTCTCAGGGATAAGAGCATCAAGTCTCGTCAGGGATGTTTTGCAGTTCTTACAGAACTGACCGGTGCACTTCCCGGCTGCCTCTCTCAGCATATTCCTGCACTGCTTCCAGGTAAGAGTCCATGATATCCATGGGCAGCATTGCCTGATCTTCTTGTGTCACCAAGTGGCTCTATTTTCTTTCTACCGATAGGTCTCGTCTTCTCCTTGACGGATAAAGGCAGCAGCTCCAATATGCGCCTGGATACACTGATGTTCCTTCACGTTATCCTCAGCTGTCACCCCCCCGAATGCTTCCAGCCTCACCTTCCAGCCCTCTTACCTCCGGTAGTTACCTGTATTTCTGACACCTTCTACAAGATCACCTCCGAGGCCCTACTGGTTGCTCAACAGTTGGTAAAAGTGATTCGACCGCTGGACCAGACCAAGGTACCCGAGCCTTCACCCTATACCAAAGAGCTATTCAGTGCCACATTGAAAAGACTGCAGGCAACAGATATTGACCAGGAGGTGAAGGAGAGGGCTTTGTCTTGTATGGGACATCTTATAAGCCATCTTGGAGACCAACTGGGGAATGATCTCCCACCCACTCTCCTGCTCATCCTTGAACGTCTCCGTAATGAGATCACAAGACTGACAGCGGTGAAGGTTCTCACCCTCATTGCAGGATCCCCTCTCAAGATTGACCTGCGGCCATTGCTGAAGGACGCACTGCCAATTTTGGCCTCTTTTCTACGCAAGAACCAACGAGCCCTCAGGCTAGGAACGGTATCTGCCCTTGAAGTGTTAGTGAGGAACTACAATGACTGTTTAAAGCCCGCCATGTTGGAGCCCGTGCTGGGGGAGCTTCCGTCTCTTCTGGCTGAATCAGACATGCATTTGGCTCAAGTGTCCGTAGATTTTCTTACCACGCTGGTGTCTGCACATACGGCCTCTCTTCCCAAACTTAGTGCCCGCATCCTCCCCCAACTATTTCAGCTGGTGCACTCCCCTCTACTCCAAGGAGGCGCCTTGGCATCCATTCTTTCGTTCTTGAAAGCGCTGGTCATGAGCCACACAACTCACCTTGGATATGCCGATCTTCTCAAGCAACTCACAGGTCCTGTCCAGTCCACTGGGCCCACCCTTCACAAACAGGCCTTCCATTCTGTGGCCAAGTGTGTGGCCACTTTGGCCAGTGCCTGCCCTAAAGAATCCAATGCTTCCATTACCCAATTCATACAAGATGCCAAAAATCCCCGTGTTGGAGACCCTGTGAAGGTCTTGGCTTTCTTGACGCTGGCAGAAATTGGGCGCGAGAGGAGCCTTGGCAGCCAGCAGAAGGAACTGAAGACTGTGATCCTCGAGGCTTTCGCATCCCCCAATGAGGAGGTGAAGTCTGCAGCATCGTACGCCCTTGGAAATGCCTGTGTGGGCAGTCCTGCAGATTTTCTGCCCTTCCTTCTGCAAGAAATTGGGGGTCAGCTCAGACGGCAATATCTGCTCCTACACTCTCTTAAAGAAGCACTTACCTGCCTGCCCAGTGAGGAGCTGCGACCTTACCAGGAGGACGTATGGAAACTGCTGCTGGAGCATTGCGAGGCTGCGGAGGAAGGCACCAGGAACGTGGTGGCGGAATGTATGGGGAAGCTGACCCTTGTGAACCCGGCACAGCTTCTGCCGCGGCTGTGCAAACAGCTAAGCTCAGGTGAGAATGGGGGACAGGATTCAGCAAAAACATTGGCTGGACCATGTTGAAATGACCACATCAGGAATCGGTGGCTGATGGACCAAGGCATCATGCGTGCGTCGCACTGATGAGGTTTTGAAGATGGCGGCACGTAGGAGGTTCACAAGCCTCTGGTCCATTGGTCACAGACTACTGATATGGCCGCTGTGCTGGGGTCCAGTAAATCTTTTTTTATCAACTCTATTGGGGGCAACAAAATGAGACACCTGGTGATTAAAGGGATCGATCAGTACCATGTACACAGATCTCAGTGTATCTCAAATATGACATTCAAAAATATTTTAATTTGTCTTCATCTTCAAGACCTCGGCTTGTAATCAGTGAGCAGAAGTATTCTTATCTATTCTAAGGCTGATATTGTAACCACAGTGAACGGACACAGTTGGCGAGTTTTGTAAAGTGTTTCAGATGGGTGGCCGGCCTCCGGCAAGGTGCTTTACTAACGATGGGGGGTGGTAATGTAGTACAGCTGCCTAGATTAAATAGTGCTGGAATAAATGGTGCAAACACTGGACAATCTTATTAGGAGGCACACAACTTTTAATATTGCCGATCTGTGCACCAGAAACTGCAATCTGGTGTAAATGATCGAGTCTTTCACTCTGCACACCCCCTGCAAGAAAAGAGCAAAACAGGAGTTATAGCCTTTGAAGAATTCTCTGCACTGGCCCTAGTCACTGACAACAGAGATGTTGACACATTAAAATACAAAGTATAACATTAAGTTACCAAACTTTTAGTTATAGGAACATTTGGAAACCATGTGTCCATTGTTAATTTCTTAATAGATAAAAAAAAAAATATGCAATCATTCACTTTATAGGACACAGGGGTAAATCTTTTGCTTTCTGTCAGACAATACAATAAGAGTTTGACTATAGTCACCACTAGGGGGAGCTCCCTGCATAGATTTATACAGCCACCACTAGAGGAAGCTCACTACATACAGATTTATACAGTCACCATTAGAGCGAGCTCATGACATACAGATTTATACAGCCACCACTAGAGAGAACTCACTGCATACAGATTTATACAGCCATCACTAGAGAGAACTCACTGCATAGAGATTTATACAGCCACCACTAGAGGGAGCTCCCTGCATAGATTTATACAGCCACCACTAGAGGGAGCTCACTAGATGCAGATTTATACAGTCACCACTAGAGGGAGCTCATGACATACAGATTTATACAGCCATCACTAGAGAGAACTCACTGCATACAGATTTATACAGCCATCACTAGAGAGAGCTCACTACATAAAGATTTATACAGCCACCACTAGAGGGAGCTCACTACATATAGATTTATACAGTCACCACTAGAGAGAGCTCACTACATACAGATTTATACAACCACTACTAGGGGGAGCTCACTACATACAGATTTATACAGCCATCACTAGAGAGAGCTCACTGCATACAGATTTATACAGCCATCACTAGAGGGAGCTCACTGCATACAGATTTATACAGCCATCACTAGAGGGAGCTCACTGCATACAGATTTATACAGCCATCACTAGAGAGAGCTCACTGCATACAGATTTATACAGCCATCACTAGAGAGAGCTCACTGCATACAGATTTATACAGCCATCACTAAAGAGAGCTCACTGCATACAGATTTATACAGCCATCACTAGAGAGAGCTCACTACATACAGATTTATACAGCCATCACTAGAGGGAGCTCACTGCATACAGATGTATACAGCCATCACTAGAGAGAGCTCACTGCATACAGATTTATACAGCCATCACTAGAGAGAGCTCACTGCATACAGATTTATACAGCCACCACTAGAGGGAGCTCACTGCATACAGATTTATACAGCCATCACTAGAGAGAGCTCACTGCATACAGATTTATACAGCCATCACTAGAGAGAGCTCACTGCATACAGATTTATACAGCCATCACTAGAGAGAGCTCACTGCATACAGATTTATACAGCCATCACTAGAGAGAGCTCACTGCATACAGATTTATACAGCCATCACTAAAGAGAGCTCACTGCATACAGATTTATACAGCCATCACTAGAGAGAGCTCACTGCATACAGATTTATACAGCCATCACTAGAGAGAGCTCACTGCATACAAATTTATACAGCCACCACTAGAGGGAGCTCACTACATACAGATTTATACAGCCTCCACTAGAGGGAGGTCACTACATACAGATTTATACAGCCACCTCTAGAGGGAGCTCCCTGCATAGATTTATACAGCCACCACTAGAGGGAGCTCACTGCATACAGATTTATACAGCCACCACTAGAGGGAGCTCACTGCATACAGATTTATACAGCCATCACTAGAGGGAGCTCACTGCATACAGATTTATACAGCCATCACTAGAGGGAGTTCACTACATACAGATTTATACAGCCACCACTAGGGGAGCTCAATGCATATAGATTTAGCCACCACTAGGGGGAGCTCACTGCATACAGATTTATACAGCCACCACTAGAGGGAGCTCACTGCATACAGATTTATACAGCCACCACTAGAGGGAGTTCACTACATACAGATTTATACAGCCACCACTAGGGGAGCTCAATGCATATAGATTTAGCCACCACTAGGGGGAGCTCACTGCATACAGATTTATACAGCCAACATTAGCAGGAGTTCATTGCATAGAGTTACACAGTTACCACTAGGAGCTACTCATACAATTTTATACTGCCACCACTAGAGGGAGCTCACTACATAGATTTATAGTCACCAATAGATGGCGCTAACGGCATGCAGATTTAGACAGCTACCACTAGGAGGAGCTCACTGCATACAGATATATACATAGCCACCACTCTAGGGAGCTCACTGCATACAAATTTATACAGCTATCACTAGAAGGAGTTACCTACATCCAGATTTATACAGCTACCACTAGGTAGAGCTCACTACATCCAGATTTATAAAGCCATCACTAGTGGGAGTACCCTGCAAGACATGCTGTTGACTCAAGACTCAATCAGTATTTTTACATTCATAAGCCTTTGTATATTCCTTACTGGTTTGATTTACAAGATCAGTATCCATATGGCAGGCTGTCCACACTCATCTGCCATGTTTATCTTTTCATTACTTGCTCCCCGATTTGCAGGTTCCCCGCATACTCGCAGCACAGTGGTCACCGCTATCAAATTCACCATATCAGACCAGCCGGCTCCAATTGACCCCCTCCTGAAGAATTGCATTGGTAAGTGCTTTTAAAATACAAGCCTGACACCTAGTGATCACTGATCTGCATTACAAATGCAAATAGAAAATTTTAAATAAGACCAGATATAAAATTGTTTGATCCATGTTTTATATACAGGCGATTTCTTAAAACCCCTCCAGGACATGGAGCCCAATGTCCGTCGCGTCACACTAGTCATGTTTAATTCAGCTGCTCATAACAAACCATCTCTGGTGCGGAGTCTTCTGAGCAGAGTCCTTCCGCCTGTGTATGAAGAGACTAAAGTACGGAAAGAACTAATCCGTGAGGTGAGGGGATATTTCCATAGATGTCTGTCACATTAGCAGTGTATTAATCTATGCTTAAAGGGTATCTGTCACCAGGTTGTTTTTTTTCTCCCCCCATCTGAGAGCAGCATAATGTAGAGACAGAGACCCTGATTCCAGCAATGTGTCACTGAGCTGTTTGCTGTCATTTTGATACAATCCATGTTTTCTCTGCTCCAGATCTAGCAGTTAGGCCGGTGTCCCACTTACGATTACCGCGCATATATCTCACGAAGGGTTTCACGGTCTCACACTCTGCTCACAGGAGCGGATCAGTTGCATGCAACCGACTAGCTCCTGTGAGCAGCATGCGAGTCAGTGATGGGTTGTGCACCGTGAAACCCGCGCGATATATTCGAGCGGTAATCGCAAGTGCGACACCGGCCTTATACAGAGCTCATTAATATGCTGGACTACCTGCAGCATGCCAAGTAGTCACTGTTTAATCAGCAGGAGATTATCAAAACTACACTAAACACTTCAGTGATATCGCTGGAATCAGGGTCTCTGCCCCTACACTATGCTGCTCACAGATTAAGTGGCAAAAAACTGGGGACAGATTCTCTTTAAAGGGACTCCTATCAGCACAGAATGACTGGTCACACAAAAGGAGAAGCACTAGTGCATCATGGTGGGGGCTAATCATTTCAATTCACCTTCCCACCTGCTGGTTTTCTATCTCCTCCCTTCTGACTCTATAGCTGGGGTCACACTAAACGACAGCGACAACGACGTCGCTGTTACGTCACCATTTTCTGTGACGTAGCAGCGACCTCGTAAGTCGCTGTTATGATCGCTGCTTAGCTGTCAAACAGCAGCCGAAGCAGCGATCATAATGACAGTGCTGCAACATGTGCAGAGAGCAGGGAGCCGCGCACACTGCTTAGCGCTGGCTCCTTGCTCTCCTAGCTACAGTACACATCGGGTTAATTACCCGATGTGTACTGCAGCTACATGTGCAGAGAGCAGGAGCCGGCACTGGCACCGTGAGAGCGGCGGAGGCTGGTAACGAAGGTAAATATCGGGTAACCACCTTGGTTACCCGATGTTTACCCTGGTTACAGCTTACCGCAGCTGCCAGACGCCGGCTCCTGCTCCCTGCTCGCTTCATTTCGTCGCTCTCTCGCTGTCACACACAGCGATCTATGCGTCACAGCGGGAGAGCGACGACCAAAAAAATGAAGCTGGACATTCAGCAACGAGCGGCGACCTCACAGCAGGGGTCAGCTCGTTGCTGGATGTCACACACAGCGACAGCGACGGGACGTCGCTGCAACGTCACAGAAAATGGTGACGTAGCAGCGACGTCGTTGTCGTTGTCGCTGTGTGTGACACCACCTTATGAGGCCAGAGCTGTCAATAATAGAAGAGGGGAAGGGTGGAGATAGAGGGAAAACAAGCAGGTGGGAAGGTGAATTTAAAAGGTTATCCCAGCCATGATGCACGAGCACCTGTACTTTGTGTGAACAGTTATCCTATGCTTTAACACAGAACTCCTTTTAAATTGTTTAAATGAGGCCATGAACTAGTTAATATAAACAACAACAAAAAGTATAAGGCCTAAAAAAAAAACCCCATTTTATTGAAAATAATTAAAAGTTATTACAAAGATGCATTAGGTGCCATCAGATATAGGGAGGGGGGGGCAGAAACCAATTGTACAGTATAGATCACAGCAATATTACTCAAAATATATCGCAAGTATGAGAATCTATGGATATAAAAATCCCCAACAGAGTATATTTTATCAAAGTGCACAGTGCATAATTAAAAGATATTATGAGAAAAATTCCCAATAAATGAGCCATAAAGATGGACACGTTATCAGTATGGAGTATACCGAATCCGTGTCTGCACTACTCAAGGATAAACCAAACAAAGGAGGATTACGAGTAAATGTGCAAAATACAATGATTTTTATTAATGAAGAGCACACACAACATAACACAATGTCACAAGATAAAAACTACCAAGAAATATAGGGGGAGTACAAGATGTATGATAGGCAGATGAATAATAGCCAATAAAGTTCCCATTTACCTCTAATCATCCAAATACACTGATAAGTGGAAAATAAACTAAACCTAAAAATTGGGGATAAAAATTAAAGGATGAAGAGGAAAGAGAAAAACAGGTAAGAATTTATAAAGATCTGCCACAGTATCCAATAAAGTGCATGTGCACACGACTGGGCAAGGTCCCCAGTATAGCCATACTTAGACAAGAAGGTCAGGAAAATTACCTAAAGTGCAGGTGCAGTCACAGGGGAATCAAGGCGCAGTTACAACATCAGTACAAAATACCCATAAAGATGCAGGACCACCACCAACGCGCGTTTCACAGAGGTACTGTTGCTTTCTCAAAGAGGAAGACCCTGCGCAAAACGCGCGTTGGTGGTGGTCCTGCATCTTTATGGGTATTTTGTACTGATGTTATACCTGCGCCTTGATTCCCCTGTGACTGCACCTGCACTTTAGGTAATTTTCCTGACCTTCTTGTCTAAGTATGGCTATACTGGGGACCTTGCCCAGTCGTGTGCACATGCACTTTATTGGATACTGTGGCAGATCTTTATAAATTCTTACCTGTTTGTCTCTTTCCTCTTCATCCTTTAATTTTTATCCCCAATTTTGAGGTTTAGCTTATTATTCACTTAGTGTATTTGGATGATGAGGTAAATGGGAACTTTACATTGGCTATTATTCATCTGCCTATCATACATCTTGTACTCCCCCTATATTTCTTGGCAGTTTTTATCTTGTGATAGTGTTATGTTGCGTGTGATCTTCATTAATAAAAATCGACACGGTGGCTCAGTGGTTAGCACTGCAGCCTTGCAGCGCTGGGGTCCTGGGTTCAAATCCTACCAAGGACACCATCTGCAAGGAGTTTGTATGTTCTCCCCGTGTTTGCGTGGGTTTCCTCCCACACTCCAAAGACATACAGATAGGGACTCTAGATTGTGAGCCCCAATGGGGACAGTGTTGCCAATGTATGCAAAGCGCTATGGAATTAATAGCGCTAGATAAATGAATAAAATTATTATTGTATTTTGCACATTTACTCGTAATCCTCCTTTGTTTAGTGCATAATTAAAGTAGCTATTCTTTGTAACCACCATGTAATAACATCTTTCATCCAACAGATGTCTCTCTAGCTCAAAAGGTTATTAGTATATACAACTTGCAGTTTATCACAGTGCAGAGCGCCCTCATCTGGTGGAACCTAATAAATCTTTATAATAACTTTTAATTATTTTCAATAAAATGATCTTTTAGGCCTCATACTTTTTGTTGTTGTTTAAGTTATCCTATGCTGTTAACAGTGCCACATATTTCCACAGGTTGTGTGTGGTACTGCAGCTTATTTTACCAATTAACTATCCTTTCATTCAAATTTTGTGTATTATAGGGACTACTTATAAGCTGCTAATTATGAAGAGTCTGCATCCTGGGACCCCCCCAACATGCAGTTACAACACCGCTCCGAGGTGGGCAGCTCCTGCACAATAACAATGTGCACTTCAGAGCGGTGTTTTGACTGATTGTTGGTTGTTTGGATCCTGGGACTCCCACCAATCAGAACATTTTAGTCCCATTAACAGAAAATTGGATTAAAGGGACTCAGTCAGCACAGAATGACTGTTCAAACCAAGCTTAGTGCATCATGGCGAGGCCAAACATTTAATTACACCTTTCCACCTTATTATTTTCTATCAATCTCCTCCCTTCTCTGGCTTTATGAAGCCAGAATGGTCAATCCAAGAGGCGAGGGTAGAGATAGAGG
The DNA here is from genome assembly GCF_048569485.1 of Anomaloglossus baeobatrachus. Taxonomy (NCBI): domain Eukaryota; kingdom Metazoa; phylum Chordata; class Amphibia; order Anura; family Aromobatidae; genus Anomaloglossus; species Anomaloglossus baeobatrachus. The sequence goes on along the minus strand of NC_134360.1, from coordinate 47,871,093 downwards.
GAAAGAAGGGAATTTTGTTTACTTACCGTAAATTCCTTTTCTTCTAGCTCCAATTGGGAGACCCAGACAATTGGGTGTATAGCTTCTGCCTCCGGAGGCCACACAAAGTATTACACTTAAAAGTGTAAAGCCCCTCCCCTTCTGCCTATACACCCCCCGTGCATCACGGGCTTCTCAGTTTTGGTGCAAAAGCAAGAAGGAGGAAAAGTTATAAATTGGTTTAAAGTAAATTCAATCCGAAGGAATTTCGGAGAACTGAAACCATTCAACATGAACAACATGTGTACACAAAGAACAACAGCCCGAAGGGAACAGGGGCGGGTGCTGGGTCTCCCAATTGGAGCTAGAAGAAAAGGAATTTACGGTAAGTAAACAAAATTCCCTTCTTCTTTGTCGCTCCATTGGGAGACCCAGACAATTGGGACGTCCAAAAGCAGTCCCTGGGTGGGTAAATAATACCTCGTAATAGAGCCGTAAAACGGCCCTTTCCTACAGGTGGGCAACCGCCGCCTGAAGGACTTGCCTACCTAGGCTGGCATCCGCCGAAGCATAGGTATGCACCTGATAGTGTTTCGTGAAAGTGTGCAGGCTCGACCAGGTAGCCGCCTGACACACCTGCTGAGCCGTAGCCTGGTGCCGCAAAGCCCAGGACGCACCCACGGCTCTGGTAGAATGGGCTTTCAGCCCTGAGGGAACCGGAAGCCCAGAAGATCGGTAAGCTTCGAGAATTGGTTCCTTGATCCACCGAGCCAGGGTTGATTTGGAAGCCTGTGACCCTTTACGCTGGCCAGCGACAAGGACAAAGAGTGCATCCGAGCGGCGCAGGGGCGCCGTGCGAGAAATGTAGATTCTGAGTGCTCTCACCAGATCTAACAAGTGCAAGTCCTTTTCACACTGGTGAACTGGATGAGGACAAAAAGAGGGTAAGGAGATATCCTGATTGAGATGAAAGGGGGATACCACCTTAGGGAGAAATTCCGGAACCGGACGCAGAACCACCTTGTCCTGGTGAAACACCAGGAAAGGGGCTTTGCATGACAGCGCCGCTAGCTCAGACACTCTCCGAAGTGATGTGACTGCTACTAGGAAGGCCACTTTCTGCGAAAGGCGTGAGAGAGAAATATCCCTCATTGGCTCGAAAGGTGGTTTCTGAAGAGCCATCAGCACCCTGTTCAGATCCCAGGGTTCTAACGGCCGCTTGTAAGGAGGGACTATGTGACAAACCCCCTGCAGGAACGTGCGTACCTTTGGAAGTCTGGCTAGGCGCTTCTGGAAAAACACAGAGAGCGCTGAGACTTGTCCCTTAAGAGAGCCGAGCGACAAACCTTTTTTCAATCCGGATTGAAGGAAGGAAAGAAAAGTGGGCAAGGCAAATGGCCAGGGAGAAAAACCCTGATCAGAGCACCAAGATAGGAATATCCTCCACGTCCTGTGGTAGATCTTGGCGGACGTTGGTTTCCTAGCCTGTCTCATAGTGGCAATGACCTCTTGAGATAACCCTGAAGACGCTAGGATCCAGGACTCAATGGTCACACAGTCAGGTTGAGGGCCGCAGAATTCAGATGGAAAAACGGCCCTTGAGACAGCAAGTCTGGTCGGTCTGGTAGTGCCCACGGTTGGCCCACCGTGAGATGCCACAGATCCGGGTACCACGACCTCCTCGGCCAGTCTGGAGCGACGAGTATGGCGCGGCGGCAGTCGGACCTGATCTTGCGTAACACTCTGGGCAACAGTGCCAGAGGAGGAAACACATAAGGGAGTTGAAACTGCGACCAATCCTGAACTAAGGCGTCTGCCGCCAGAGCTCTGTGATCTTGAGACCGTGCCATGAATGTTGGGACCTTGTTGTTGTGCCGGGACGCCATTAGGTCGACGTCCGGCATCCCCCAGCGGCAACAGATCTCCTGAAACACGTCCGGGTGAAGGGACCATTCCCCTGCGTCCATGCCCTGGCGACTGAGAAAGCCTGCTTCCCAGTTTTCTACGCCCGGGATGTGAACTGCGGATATGGTGGAGGCCGTGGCTTCCACCCACATCAGAATCCGCCGGACTTCCTGGAAGGCTTGCCGACTGCGTGTTCCCCCTTGGTGGTTGATGTATGCCACCGCTGTGGAGTTGTCCGACTGAATTCGGATCTGCTTGCCTTCCAGCCACGGCTGGAACGCCTTTAGGGCAAGATACACTGCCCTTATCTCCAGAACATTGATCTGAAGGGAGGACTCTGTCGGAGTCCAGGTTCCCTGAGCCCTGTGGTGGAGAAAGACCGCTCCCCACCCTGACAGGCTCGCGTCCGTCGTGACCACAGCCCATGATGGGGGAAGGAAGGATTTCCCCTTCGACAGAGAATTGGGGAGAAGCCACCACTGAAGGGAAGCCTTGGCTGCCCGTGAAAGGGAGACGTTCCTGTCGAGGGACGTCGACTTCCCGTCCCATTTGCGGAGAATGTCCCATTGAAGTGGACGCAGATGAAACTGCGCAAAAGGAACTGCCTCCATTGCTGCTACCCTCTTCCCTAGGAAGTGCATGAGGCGCCTCAGGGGGTGTGACTGACCTTGAAGGAGAGATTGCACCCCTGTCTGTAGTGAACGCTGTTTGTCCAGCGGAAGCTTCACTATCGCTGAGAGAGTATGAAACTCCATGCCAAGATATGTCAGTGATTGGGCCGATGTCAGATTTGACTTTGGAAAATTGATGATCCACCCGAAACTCTGGAGAGTCTCCAGAGCAATGTTCAGGTTGTGTTGGCATGCCACTTGAGAGGGTGCCTTGACCAGCAGATCGTCTAAGTAAGGGATCACCGAGTGTCCCTGAGAGTGTAGGACTGCTACCACTGCTGCCATGACCTTGGTGAAGACCCGTGGGGCTGTCGCCAGGCCGAAAGGCAGTGCCACGAACTGAAGGTGTTCGTCTCCTATGGCGAAACGCAGGAAGCGCTGATGCTCTGGTGCAATCGGTACGTGGAGATAAGCATCTTTGATGTCGATTGATGCCAGGAAGTCTCCTTGGGACATTGAGGCGATGACGGAGCGGAGCGATTCCATCCGGAACCGCCTGGTTTTTACGTGTTTGTTGAGCAGTTTTAGGTCCAGAACAGGACGGAAGGATCCGTCCTTTTTCGGTACCACAAACAAGTTGGAGTAAAAACCGTGACCCTGTTGCTGAAGAGGAACAGTGATCACCACTCCTTCCGCCTTCAGAGTGCACACCGCCTGAAGAAGAGCATCGGCTCTCTCGGGGGGCGGAGATGTTCTGAAAAATCGAGTCGGAGGACGAGAGCTGAACTCTATCCTGTACCCGTGGGATAGAATGTCTCTCACCCATCGGTCTTTTACCTGTGGCAGCCAGGCGTCGCAAAAGCGGGAAAGCCTGCCACCGACCGAGGATGCGGTGTGAGGAGGCCGAGAGTCATGAGGAGGCCGCCTTGGGAGCGGTTCCTCCGGCGGTCTTTTTAGGACGTGACTTAGACCGCCATGAATCGGAGTTCCTCTGATCCTTTTGAGGCCTTTTGGACGAGGAGAACTGAGACCTTCCCGCGGGCCGAAAGGACCGAAACCTCGATTGTACCTTCCGTGGTTGAGGTCTGTTTGGTTTGGACTGGGGTAAGGATGAGTCCTTTCCCTTGGATTGTTTAATGATTTCATCCAATTGCTCACCAAACAGGCGGTCGCCAGAAAATGGCAAACCGGTTAAGAACTTTTTGGAAGCGGAGTCTGCCTTCCATTCACATAGCCACATGGCCCTGCGGACTGCCACCGAATTGGCGGATGCTACCGCCGTACGGCTCGTAGAGTCCAGGACAGCATTAATGGCGTAGGACGCAAAAGCCGACGCCTGAGAGGTTAAGGACACCACTTGCGGAGCAGATGTACGTGTGACTGCATTAATCTGCGCATGACAAGCTGAGATAGCTTGGAGTGCCCAGACGGCTGCGAATGCTGGAGCAAAAGACGCGCCGATAGCTTCATAGATGGATTTCAACCATAGCTCCATCTGTCTGTCAGTGGCATCCTTGAGTGAAGCCCCATCTTCCACTGCAACTATGGATCTAGCCGCCAGTCTGGAGACAGGAGGATCCACCTTAGGACACTGAGCCCAGCCCTTGACAACGTCAGGGGGGAAGGGATAACGTGTATCCTTAAGGCGCTTGGAAAAACGCTTATCTGGACAAGCTCGGTGTTTCTGGACTGCCTCTCTGAAGTCGGAGTGATCCAGAAACATACTCAATGTACGCTTGGGAGACCTGAAACGGAATTTCTCCTGCTGAGAAGCTGACTCCTCAATTGGAGGAGCTGGGGGAGAAATATCCAACACCTGATTGATGGTTGCTATAAGGTCATTCACTACGGCGTCACCTTCAGGTGTATCTAGGTTGAGAGCGGCCTCAGGATCAGAATCCTGATCTGCTACCTCCGCTTCATCATCCAGAGAGTCCTCCTGCTGAGACCCCGAACAGTGTGATGAAGTCGAGGGAATTTCCCAGCGAGCCCGCTTAGGCGGCCTGGGACTGCGGTCCATGTCAGAGACCTCACCCCGGGATCCATGGGTCACCCCAGGAGCACTTTGCTGCTCCAAATGAGGGGGGCCTGAGGTCAATGATTGAACAGTGCCTGGGGCCTGAGTCACCGGTCTGGACTGTAAGGCTTCAAGTATCCTAGCAGACCATTTATCCATACTCTCAGACAGTTTGTCAGCAAATACTGCAAACTCCGTCCCTGTCACCTGGACAGTGGTAGCAGGTGGTTCCACCTGGGCCACCAGTAGCAGAGGCTCCGGCTGAGTAAGTGCCACAGGGGCCGAGCATTGCACACAATGAGGGTCAGTGGAACCTGCCGGTAGTATAGCCGCACATGAAGTACAGGTTGCAAAGTAAGCCTGTGCTTTGGCACCCTTGCTATTTGCGAACGACATGCTGTTGTCTCCTCTGAGTACAATCCAGGAGGGTATATAGCCAAAAATCAACAGTGCGACCGTACAGTGTAAATGTATAGCATATAAACAAATATATATATGTACACTCCGGCACTCAGTGGGGCCAGCACCTCAGGTGCTGCTTACCGACCGCTAAAAAGCGGTTGTGTGATCACCAGAATCCCTGCCTGAGCCTCCCAGAGCCTGTTGTCTCTCCTCTCCAGCGTTAGAAGTGCTGACAGGAATGGCTGCCGGCGTTCTGTGGGGAGGAGGGGGCCGTGGGCGTGCCCTAGAAAGTGCGGGAATCTGGAGCCCCACTGTGCTGAATGAGGGGGGAGGAGGATACAGAGTATGCTCCAGCCCTCAGCGCTGACGTCCTGTGCAGCGTCCCGCCCTTCCCCTGACTGACAGGCCTGGGGGCGGGAATATGCGATACTAGGCCGCAAAAGCCGGGGACTAAAGTTATAAGCGCGGCCGGCATATAAGCGCGGCCGGCGCGGTAGTCCCCGGCGCACTAACACACCCAGCAGTGCTGCAGTGTATATGGCACAAGCGCTCCATGCGCGGTCCCCACGGGGACACAGAGTACCTCAAAGTAGCAGGGCCTTGTCCCTGACGATACCCGGCTCCTGTCCAGCAGATTCCCCAGGGGCTGCGGAGGGAGCACGGTCCCCTGTGCCTGGAGACCGATTAGGATCCCACTTCACCCAGAGCCCATTAAGGGATGGGGAAGGAAAACAGCATGTGGCTCCTGCCTGTGTACCCGCAATGGGTACCTCAACCTTAACAACACCGCCGACTAGAGTGGGGTGAGAAGGGAGCATGCTGGGGGCCCTATATGGGCCCTCTTTTCTTCCATCCGACATAGTCAGCAGCTGCTGCTGACTAAGATGTGGAGCTATGCGTGGATGTCAGCCTCCTTCGCACAAAGCATAAAAACTGAGAAGCCCGTGATGCACGGGGGGGTGTATAGGCAGAAGGGGAGGGGCTTTACACTTTTAAGTGTAATACTTTGTGTGGCCTCCGGAGGCAGAAGCTATACACCCAATTGTCTGGGTCTCCCAATGGAGCGACAAAGAAACAAGCAGGCGAGATTTAAAGGATTGGTCGCACCATGATGCACAATAGCCTTAATTTGCTTTGAAGAGTCATTCTGTGCCAACAGTACCTTTAAATTATATTAAAAAAAGTAGCTGTATGGTATTAGGTGATATTTACTGGTGTTTTCATGGCAGGTGGAGATGGGCCCATTCAAGCATACCGTGGATGATGGTCTGGATGTCCGCAAGGCGGCATTTGAGTGCATGTATACTTTGCTGGAGAGCTGCCTGGATCAGCTGGACATCTACGAATATCTGAACCATGTGGAGGACGGACTGAAAGATCACTACGATATTAGGGTAACTGTACAGCTATGGCCTGCATATTGGTCATAAATCATCTTAACCTGTGAAGGAGCTGAGCTATGCAAGACTCCTCAGTCCTAAAGACTCTACCCCTTTGTTTTGCAGATGCTCACCTTCATTATCCTCACACGTTTGGCTACTCTGTGCCCAAGTGCTGTTCTCCAGCGCCTGGATCAGCTCATCGAACCCCTTCGAGCCACTTGCACCACCAAGGTATGACTACTGTCAGTTAGGGTACTTTCACACTTGCGTTTTTTCCTTCCGTCACAATCCGCCCTTTTGGAAAACAGCGGATCCGTTAACGGATTCCGCTGTTTCCCATAGACTTGTATGGATTACGGATTGTGCCAAAAGGACCTGCGTTGGTTCCGCCGGGCGTAAGGAACGCAGCATGTAACTTTTTTTGAGCAGCGGAATCCTTAGGATTTCACTGCGCATGCTCTCTCTGGCTCCCTGCACCTGTAACCAGGGTACACATCAGGTAACCAAAGTGCTTTGCCTAGTTACCTGATATTTAACCTGGCTACGAGTGCAAGGAGCCCGACACTTCCCCTCCTGCACTCCACTCCGCATGTGTGTACACACACACACACACACCTGTCCTCAGCGCCATGGCCCCGCTTGGCTCCACCCACCCCGCACACATTCTCGGCGGCCGAACGATCAGCTGATCACCCGGCGACCGGCTGCTGTGAGCGATCAGTTGAGCGCCCGGCAGCCGGGTGATCAGCTGATCGTTCACAATAGTCTGCCGCCGGTAAAACTGTATATAAAAAAAAAAAAAAAAAAAAAGCTGATTCCGTTGTTTTGTACGATCCATTGCATCCATTGTGCCACTATATGCAACACATCTGTTGCATCCGTCACACAATGCAACAGACGCCATTCAACCCAAGTGTGAAACTAGCCTAACCGGCCCAATGAAGGACATCAGGGTGCATGTACCACTGATACACGCCGAGAGATTCTCCATACACACGACAGGCATAACGTGTAACAGACATGTCAGTCCACACACTGATCACTTACCAGCCTCCATCAGATACATCAATTGTTGCCCTTTTGTTTGCAGGTAAAGGCCGGATCCGTGAAGCAGGAGTTCGAGAAGCAGGATGAGCTGAAGCGCTCGGCTATGAGAACCATCACGGCTCTGCTCACCATCCCAGAGGTGGAGAACAGCCGCAGCATGGCAGAGTTCCTGATGCAGATCAGAGCCAACCCCGAGCTCTCGTCCTTAATGGAGAATATTCAGAAAGACTCAGTAGCTGCTTGCCCCGCGGAGATCATGGACATCAGCTAAGAGTCAGACAGCAGCTGCAGAGCACAAATCCGACCGACCGCACTAGGTACAGTGGCCACCAATCCTGCAGCTGAAGCCTGATCTCCGCCCAAGCACCACATCCAGAGGCGGCTGCCTTGTTGTATGTACAAGGGCTTCACATAGGAAACCAAAGTGTAGAAGTTTGTGTTTAAAACTTAATAAAATCCTAAAAACCAACCTGAGTATTGAAGAAAGTTCATACAGAGCAGAAAACCGAGGCTACAGGAAGCCATGGCTTATTCATTTAAGTGGGTGCAATTTCCCAATATGGCATGGAAGCTAAAATTAATGTCAAGTGCATGGCCTGGGAGGAGCTGGATCAGAACCAAGTATGCTCTATGTTGTGTCGGGCCCATTCCCTCAGATGCTGCACTTCTCATCAGTGTCATGTTTTGCATGTAGCATTGCTTTAAAGCAGGGGTTGGGAACCTTTTTGGCTGAGAGAGCCATGAATGCCACATTTTAAAATGTCCCTTCAGAGAGGAAGACGACAAACTAGTGCCACCCATTGGAAGCAGCAATCCTAAAAGTCATAAGTGGCTTTTTAAAACAAGCCTTTTCACAAGACCCAGGACCTATTGCCAGATCAGAATCCCAATCTGCAGACAGTGTTTTGGGGTGATTGCCCCTCGTCAGTGCAAAGTGTGGGTATCTGATCTTAAAATGTAATTCTGTAAGAGCCATACTCGCCAGGGGGGGGGGTGGGGGCGGCTCAAGGCAGGGTAGGTGATGCTGCGGGCACGGAGGAGGGGGTGTCATGACACAGGAGGGTCAGTGTGTGGAAGGTCGACGATACTGCTGCGGGCTCATGGGGTGTCACGGCAGCAGGGGCCATTGATATGCTAGCGTGCTGCTTTGAATCTCCTGCAGTTGATGACAGACTTCAATAAAACAGACGAGACGCTTGCACAGATCAACGCGATGGACTTCCAAGAAAATGGCCACAGAGTTCCATCTGCGCATGCGCCGCCTTTGTGGCCATTTTCTCGAAGTTGATCTCGTCAACTGCAGGAGAATCAAAGCAGCCCACAGATCAGTGGCGCTTGCCACTGCGACACCCCACGACCCTGCAGCACCGCCAACCCTGCACCACTACTGTCACCAAGGTAAGCCATATGTGGTTTGTAAGACACACCCCCATTTTCGGGGGGGAAAAAAGTGCGTCTTACAAACCGGAAGATTTGTCTGCAAGCCAGATACAGCCATCAAAGAAGCCACATCTGGCTTGCGAGTCATAGGTTCCCGACCCCTGCTTTAAAGGGTTTCTCCAGTGCAGATAATTTCTGGATCAGGTAATAAATGGGTTGGCAGGTGTATGGCAGGTTTCATGGATGGGTCCTATCAGCTGCACATGTGTTTTGACTAGCCCCTATCTAAGAGAGGTCACCCATGTCCCTTCACTCTGACAGCAGAAGTGATCAACGCTGGAAGGAATTCTTTACGCTTGTGGTGTATAAGGAACACACAACTCCCCTTGTACCATCACTATCTGATAAGCATTTGCTTCATAACCAAGACACAAACAAACACTAAAGTCCAAAACTTCTTTTAGATTTATTAGCACAAATATCCAGAGCGATTGGTTTATTCGTTCTCCTCGCTGCGCAGTCTGGCGTTGGGGTTTGTCACTTTGATGGCGAGTTGTGCCGCTCTTTCCACAATGGTCTTTCGGTTCTTGGAGGAGACATTGTGAGCGATTTCTGCACAGAAGGACCTAAGGGGAAAAAAAAAAAAAAAAAATCAGATTGCGAGATTCTGGTCTAACATACATCCACTCTAATCAGCAGAGGTGCACGACGCTCCCATATTCTTAAATGAGCAATTTTGGGAGACGGCAGGGGGCGTCACATGCAATAATGGTAGTCATTAGAGCCCCCCAATGTACTTCATGGAATAGCTCAACCGCAAGCTCTAACCTACGACGCCCAGTTTCCACTACAACTCTCAGCATGTGCCAAGAATTAAAGGGAACCTGTCACCAGATTTGAGGCCTATAAGCTGCAGCCACCACCACCGGGCTCTTATATATAGTATCTTAGAATGCTGTATATAAAAGAGCCCAGGCCGCTGTGTATAACGTAATGATCACTTTATAATACTCACCTAAACGGTCGCTGCGGTGGAGTTGGGTCGTATGGGAGTCTCCGTTGCCTCCTCTTTCGGCCATCTTCGTTCTCCTTTTTCTGTAGCCGCGGTGCATGACGAATCCTAAGTCATCCACAGTCGCCGGCATTGAGGTCCTGCGCAGGCGCACTTTGATCTGCCCTGAGCAGGGCAGATCAAAGTATTGTAGTTTGCATGCGTAGGACCGGCGAGTGTATATGATGTAGTACGTCTCATGTACACAGGCTTCAGAAGGAGTATGAAGATGGCCGAAAGAGGCGGTGCCGGCGAACACCGACGCCCATATGACCCAACTCCACCGAAGCAAACGTTTAGGTGATTATTATAAAGTGATTTTTACGGTCTACACAGCGGCCTGGGCTCTTATATACAGCATGTTAGAATGCCGCACATATGAGCCCAGTGGTGGTTGGCGGTGGCTGCAGCTTAACGCTGACAGGTTCCTTTAACACTCAGCACAAGCTGATTGAGCTCTTGGGAGAATTCCGACTCCATGTAATTCTGCACTGGCGACCGATCCAGAGTCTCCAGTATCAAAACATATTTGAGATTGAGAGGGGGGGGGGGGGGGGGGTTTACTGGTCTGGCAGGGAAATGCAAGTCACCCAAGCTAATATTCTCAGATGTCCTGTAAACACCAGACACGACACTTCCTGCTCCCATCATGCCTAATCCCTGCCTCCCCTACATGCTTGGTCACTCACTTGTTGCTCATCATCAGAACCTCGAGTTCCTTGACGTTGCGGACCAGAAACTTGCGGAAACCTGTGGGCAGCATGTGCTTGGTCTTCTTGTTGCTACCATAGCCGATGTTGGGCATCAGGACCTGGCCCTTGAACCTCCTGCGGGCTCTGTTGTCGATACCTCTGGGTTTACGCCAGTTGCGCTGCAAGAAACAAGTTCTGACGTGAGCTATTGCCACTTCCGCGTCGGAATCTATCACATATTCCGCACGTAGGCCTCTGCACTTACCTTAATCTTAACATAACGGTCTGACTGGTGACGGACAAATTTCTTCGTCCGCTTCTTGACGATCTTGGGTTTAATGAGAGGCCGGAGAGCCGCCATGATATCTAAAGACAAAAATTGATTTGTTAGAAATCTCACGTCGATATTTACGCCGAAAGTTGGTGCCACTGCTGAATTGTCGCAGATCAACTTCCATCAACTGATACAAGAGACCAGCCGTGGAATGGGTAGCACACTGCAGTTTTCTGCCTCCATGACCGCACGCTGCAAGAGCACAGGCTGCCCCGCAGACTCAAGGATGGAGGCGCTTACTGTCCACACTAACAGCATGCTTGGTGGGGGGCCCATAGCTGAAGCCCTCACCAATTACAGGGGTTCTCCTCTCAGTGATCGCATAGTCTCCCACAGGCCTGAAAATGAGGGGGACGCTCTGCCAAGAGGACCCGATCACCCGAATATGCACGATTCACTTAAAGGGATTTTTCAGAGAACAAAGTTAATTTTAAAGAAGGGAATTTTGTTTACTTACCGTAAATTCCTTTTCTTCTAGCTCCAATTGGGAGACCCAGACAATTGGGGTGTATAGCTACTGCCTCCGGAGGCCACACAAAGTATTACACTCAAAAGTGTAAGGCCCCTCCCCTTCTGGCTATACACCCCCAGTGGGATCACTGGCTCACCAGTTTAGTGCAAAAGCAAGAAGGAGGAAAGCCAATAACTGGTTTAAAGACCAATTCAATCCGAAGAAACATCGGAGAACTGCAACCATTCACATGAACAACATGTGTACCGAAAAAAACCCTAAGAAAACAGGGCGGGCGCTGGGTCTCCCAATTGGAACTAGAAGAAAAGGAATTTACGGTAAGTAAACAAAATTCCCTTCTTTGTCGCTCCATTGGGAGACCCAGACAATTGGGACGTCCAAAAGCAGTCCCTGGGTGGGTAAAAGAATACCTCGTGGTAGGGCCGTCAAACAGCCCTTTCGTACAGGTGGGCAACCGCCGCCTGAAGGACTTGTCTACCTAGGCTGGCGTCTGCCGAAGCGTAGGTATGCACCTGATAAGCTTGGTAAAAGTGTGCAGACTCGACCAGGTAGGTACCTGGCACACCTGCTGAGCCGTAGCCTGGTGCCGTAATGCCCAGGACGCACCCACGGCTCTGGTAGAATGGGCATTCAGCCCTGAGGGAACCGGGAGCCTAGCAGCACGGTAGGTTTCAAGAATTGGTTCCTTGATCCACCGAGTCAGGGTGGATTTGGAAGCTTGCGACCCTTTACGCTGACCAGCGACAAGGACAAAGAGTGCATCCGGGCGGCACAGGAGCGCCGTGCGGGAATGTAGATCCTGAGTGCTCTCACCAGATCCAACAGATGCAAATCCTTTTCAAATTGATGGACTGGATGAGGACACAAAGAAGGTAAGGTGATATCTTGATTGAGATGAAAGTGGGATACCACCTTAGGGAGAAAGTCCGGAATCGGACGCCGAACCCCCTTGTCCTGGTGAAGACCAGGAATGGAGATTTGCATGACAGCGCTGCTAGCTCGGACACTCTCTGAAGAGACGTGACCGCTACTAGAAAGGCCACTTTCTGTGAAAGACGGAAAAGGGAAACAACTTTCAAAGGCTCGAAAGGCGGCTTCAAGAGAGTCATTAGAACCTTGTTCAGACTCCAGAGCTCTAACGGCCGCTTGTACGGAGTGATGAGAAGACAAACTCCCTGCAGGAACGTGCATACCTGCGGAAGTCGGCTAGGCGTTTCTGAAAAAATACAGATAGCGCTGAGACTTGTCCTTCAAGGGAGCTGAGCGACCAACCATTTTCCAACCAAGATTGTAGGAAGGAAGGAAAAATAGGCGACGCAAATGGCCAGGGAGAAACTCCTTGAGCAGAGCACCAAGATAAGAATATCTTCCACGCTTTGTGGTAGATCTTGGCGGACGTTGGCTTCTTGGCCTGCGTCATGGTGACAACCACTCCTGAGATAATCCTGAAGACGCTATGATCCAGGACTCAATGGCTACACCGTCATGTTCAGGGCCAGGGCTGTGGAGTCGGTAAGCCAAACCTTCGACTCCGACTCCTCAAATTCTCTTGCACCGACTCCGACTCCGACTCCTACATATATTGCTTATAGTTAGGTGAAAAATTTATTGTAGTACATGAATATGTGTATGTGAACATCAGACATTTAATAATTTTTATGATACAATAATCAAGATATTTGGATAGAACATAAAATATATTTATTGAATACAACTTTAGAACACAAAAAACTGTAATAAATTGTAAATATGTAATACACTATGTAATATACAGTAGATTACATATATATCTTGTGTGTGTATATACACTAATATATATATATATATATATATATATATATATATATATATATTTTACATATTTACAATTTATTAGTTTTTTGTGTTCTAAAGTTGTATTCCAATAAATATTTTATGTTCTATCCAAATATCTTGATTATTGTATCATAAAAACAATTAAATGTCTGATGTTCACATTGTACTACAATAAATTTTTCACTTAAATATAAGCATTATACTAAATGTTATTATTTAGTAAAATATTCAGCACATTCTGCATTGCACTCCTGTCCCCAATTTATTATATATTTTAGGAGTCGGAGTCGGTGCATTTTATACCGACTCCGACTCCACCAAAATGAGCTCCGACTCCGACTCCACGACTCCGACTCCACAGCCCTGTTCAGGGCCGCAGAGTTCAGATGGAAAAAAGGGGCCCTTGAAACAGCAAGTCTGGTCGGTCTGGCAGTGCCCACGGTTGGCCTACCGTGAGGTACCACAGATCCGGGAACCCCAACCTCCTCGGCCAATCTGGAGCGACGAGGATGGCGCGGCGACAGTCGGACTTGATCTTGCGCAGCACTCTGGGCAACAATGCCAGAGGTGGGACACATAAGGTAGCCGGGACTGCGACCAATGTTGAACTGAGGCGTCCGCCGCCAGAGCTCGATGATCGTGAGACTGTGCTATGAAGCCGGAACAAAGTTGTTGTGCCGTGACGCCATTATGTCGACGTCCGGCATCCCGCAGCGGCGACAGATCTCCTGAAACCCGTCCGGGTGAAGACACCATTCCCCTGCGTCCATACCCTGGCGACTGAGGAAGTCTGCTTCCTAGTTTACCACGCCTGGGATGTGAACTGCGGATATGGTGGATGCTGCGTGTTCTTCCGTGGTGGTTGATGTATGCCACCGCTGTGGAGATATCCGACTGAATTCGGATGTGCTTGCTTTTCAGCCACTGCTGGAAGGCTTGTAGGACAAGATACACTGCTCTGATTTCCAGAACATTGATCTGAAGGGTGGACTCTTGCTGAATCCACGTACCTTGAGCCCTTTGGCAGAGAAAAAACTGCTCCCCACTCTGACAGACTCGTGCCTGTCGTAACTACCGCCCAGGATGGGGGTAGGAAGGACCTTTTTTCTGACCATGAGGTGGGAAGAAGCCACCACCGTAGAGATTCTTTGGCCTCCTGAGAAGGGAGACGTCTCTGTCGATGGGCGTCGACTTCCCGTCTCATTGGCGGAGAATGTCCCATTGTAGTGGACGCAGATGAAACTGCGCGAAAGGGACTGCCGCCATTGCTACCATCTTACGTGAGAAGTGCATGAGGCGTCTCAAAGTGTGCGACTGATCCTAAGGAGAGATTGCAGCCTTGTCTGTAGTGAACGCTGTTTGTCTAGCGGAAGCTTCACTATCGCTGAGAGAGTATGAAACTCCCTGCCTAGATATGTTAGTGATTGGCCCGGGGTCGGATCTGACTTTGAAAAGTTGATCCACCCGAAACTCTGGAGAGTCTCCAGCGCAACGTTCGGCTGTGTTGGCATGTTCCTTAAGAGGGTGCCTTGACAAGTAGATCTCCCAAACACGGGATCACAGAGTGACCTTGAGATTGCAGGACTCGTACTACTGCTGCCATGACCTTAGCGAAGACCCGTGGGGCTATCGCCAGCCGGAAGGCAGAGTTACGAACTGAAGGTGTTCGCGTGTTATAACAAAGCGTAGAAACGCTGGAGCTCTGGATCAATCGGCACGTGGGGATAAGCATCCTTGACGTCTATCGATGTTAGGAAATTTCCTTGAAACATTGAGGCGATGACGGAGCGGGGGATTACATCCGGAACCGCCTGGTGTTCACGAGCTGGTTGAGCCGTGTTAGATCCAGAACGGGACGGAAATACTCGTCCTTTCTTGGCATCGCAAATAATTCGGAGTAAAACCGTGACCTTGTTCCTGAAGAGGAACGG
Source organism: Anomaloglossus baeobatrachus (assembly GCF_048569485.1). Lineage (NCBI taxonomy): Eukaryota > Metazoa > Chordata > Amphibia > Anura > Aromobatidae > Anomaloglossus > Anomaloglossus baeobatrachus. The sequence continues at coordinate 47,856,075 of NC_134360.1, read as the reverse complement.
GGGTCACCACTCGTTGTGCCTTTAGAGTGCCCACCGCCTGCAGAAGAGCATTGGCTCGGTCGGGAGGTGGAGAAGTTCCGAAGAATTGAGTTGGAGGACGAGAACTGAACTCTGTCCTGTACCCGTGAGACAGAATGTCTCTCACCCAACGGTCTTTGACCTGTGACAGCGAAATATCGCCAAGGCGGGAGAGCCTGCTACCGACCGAGGATGCGGAGAGAGGAGGCCGCAAGTCATGAGGAAGCCTCTTGGAAGTGGGTTTTCAGGCTGTCTTTTTTGGGCGTGACTGAGCCCGCCAAGAAACTGAGCTCCTCTGATCCTTTTGAGTCCTCTTTGGACGAGGAGAAATGGGACCTGCCCGAGCCTTGAAAAGACCGAAAACCCCGACTGTCCCTTGGTATGTTGGGGTTTGTTTTGTCTGGGCTGAGGTAAGGAAGAATCCTTACTCTTGAACTGTTTAATGATTACATCTCACGCACACTAAACAGTCGGTCAGCAGAACAAGGCAAACTGGTTAAGCCCTTTTTTGGAAGCAGAATCTGCCTTCCATTCAGTTAACACCCAGGCCCTGCGTAAAACCACAGAGTGAGCGGACGCCACTGCCGTACGGGTCGTAGAGTCCAGGACAGCATTAATCGCATAAGACGCAAATGCAGACATTTGGGCGGTTAAGGATGACACTTGCGGAACAGATGTACGTGTGACCGTGTCCATCTGTGTAAGACAAGCTGAAGTAGCTTGGGGTGCCTCTATGGCTGCGAATGCTGGAGCTAACAGCGCGCCGATAGCCTCATAGATGGATTTCGACCAGAGATCCCTCTGTCTGTCAGTGGCATCTTTAAGTGCAGCCCCATCTTCCACTGCAACTATGGATCTAGCTGCAAGCTGGAGATTGGAGGATGCCCCTTGGGACACTGGGTCCAGCCATTGCCCACGTCAGGGGGTAGGGATAACGTGTATCCTCAGCCGTTTGGAGAAGCGCTTAACTGAATAAGCGTGGTGTTCCTGGACTGCCTGTGTAAAGTCAGGGTGGTCAAGGAAAGTATTTAATTTACGCTTGGGATACGTGAATGGAATTTCTCCTGCTATGAAGCTGACTCCTCCACTGGAGGAGCTGGGGGAGAAATAACTAACATTCTATTGATGGACGCTATGAGATTATTGACCATGGCGTCACCATCAGGTGTATCCAGATTGAGAGCGGTCTCAGGATTAGATCTTGAGCAGCTACCTTCGCCACATCACACAGAGAGTCCGCTTGCTGGGACCCTGACTAGTGTGATGAAGTCGATGGCCGCTCATAGTGAGCCTCTCAGACTATCTGGGACTGTCGTCCGTGTCAGATCACTCTGGGAAGCACATGACCCCTCGGAGCTCAACGTTGTTCCCACTGAGGGGGACCATGGATAATGATGAACAGTGGCCATGGGTTTGAGAGACTTGTCTGGACTGCAAGGCTTCTAGTCTCATAGCCATAGTCTCAGAAAATCTGTCAGTAAATACTGCAGGCTCCGTCCCCATGTCCTGGACGGTTAGTAGAGACTCCGTAGTATACAATGGGGGTCTATGTACACTGCCGGCCATATAGCCGTACATGCTGTACCGGCTGCATAGAAAACATGTGCTTCTGCACCTCTGTTTTACACAGACAATATGCTGTTATGTCCTCCGCACAATCAAGGAGGGTATATACAAAAATGCCACCAAACAGTGCAATGCATAGTGAATAAGCATATATGTATATGTGCACTTCGGCACTAGTGGAGTCAGCCCCACAGGTGCTGCTTAACGCCTGGTCACAGCGGTTGTGTGACTATCCGAATCCCTGCCAGGGATTCCTAAACTTGTCTCTTCTGTCGCTACAGAAAACACTGACAAGAATGGCTGCCGGCGTCCTGTGTAGAGGAGGAAGCCGTGGGCGTGCCTGAGAAAGTGCGGGAATCCGGCTTCACAGTGTACACAGTGAGAGGGGTGGAGTATGCAAAGCATACTCCAGCTCTCAGCGCTGCCGGTTTCGCAGCGCACACAGTGAGAGGGGTGGAGTATGCAAAGCATGCTCTATCTCTCAGCGCTGCCGTGCTGTGCAGCGTCACGCCCCTACCCTGACTGGCAGGTCTGTGGGCGGAAACGAAGTGAGACTAGGCCGCGCAAGCCGGGGACTCGAGTTGATAAGCGCGGCCGGCATATAAGCCTTGGTCGGCGCGGAAGTCCCCAGCGCACCACAAGTCCCAGCCGCGCCCGAAATAAAAATGGCAACGGCGGTTAGCGCGGTAGTCCCCTAATACACTAACACACCCAGCAAGCTGTAGTGTGCGATGGCACTAGTGCGGGCAGCGCCGCCGTCCCTGGCGCACTAACACACCCAGCAATGCTGCCGTGTGTCTGCGCGGTCCCCACAGGGACACAGAGTACCTTAACGTAGCAGGGCCATGTCCCTGAGGATACTCCGCTCCATGTCCAGCAGATTCCCAGGAGCTGTGGATGGAGCACGGCCTCAGTGCCTGGAGGCCGGTAAGATCCCACTTCACCAGAGCCCTCAGGGGGATGGGGAAGGAAAGCAGCATGTGGGCTCCAGCCTCCGTACCCGCAATGGGTACCTCAACCTTAACAAACACCCGACAAGAGTGGGGTGAGAAGGGAGCATGCTGGGGGCCCTTTAGTATGGGCTCTCTTTTCTTCCATCCGATATAGCCAGCAGCTACTGCTGACTAAACAGTGGAGCTATGCGTGGATGTCTGACCTCCTTCGCACAAAGCACAAAACTGGTGAGCCAGTGATCCCACTGGGGGTGTATAGCCAGAAGGGGAGGGGCCTTACACTTTTGAGTGTAATACTTTGTGTGGCCTCCGGAGGCAGTAGCTATACACCCCAATTGTCTGGGTCTCCCAATGGAGCGACAAAGAAATTAATTTTAATCAATAGAACTTGGACTATTAATAATTTCTGCAACTGCATGAGTTATAAAAACATGTTCCTGTGCTGAGATAATCTTATATATGTGTCCCTGCTATGGCCGTGTCTGACCATACCACATCTCCTGGGCTGGGTAGGGCACAAAAAGTATAAAGCTAGCACATGATCACAGCTGATTTTTTCTGTGAGGTAAAACATTTGCCTGATTTTAAAAAATGTTTTACGTCAAAGAAAGAATTATTTGTGATCTTGTGCTGTCTTTATACTCTCTTGCTTCCTCCCCAGCCCAGGAGCTGTGGTATGATCAGACCATGTCCCTGCATGGTCAGACACGGCCATTACACAGCATATCGCAGGGACAGTTCTCTCAGCTCTGGAACATTTTTTTTTTTTTTTTAAACACATCCAATTGTGGAAATTATTATTCCAAGATATATTTGTTTAAAATGAACTTTGTGGAAAACCCCTTTAAATGGAGTGGACCTACAGGTCCCTGGAGTCACGGTGCTGCAGTAAACTGGGGTTCCTTCATTCTCATGCCCAGAAGAAATCCTAAAGGTCGGGGCCCCATGAATTGTAAAATGATGGCACACCCTGGCAATATACCACCATTTTTTTAAAGGGGTATTCCTGTCTTGCAATACGCAATGTGACCAGCATGTGACTGGAGTTTCATCCTCTTATAGGGAATGTACAGCTATTGATAGGGGCCCATGGCATCTGGCTCCTACTAATCCTAATTTCTAGCATATTAATATTATAAGTGAGAAATCCCTTTATATAACCTCTCCCAGCAAAAGTCAGATATAGACCGCCACACTATACACCTGCATAAGCCTTACCGAGGCAATGCTTAAAGGGAGTGTAACCCATGAGTCCCTAAAAGGCACTATTTAAAAAAAAAAAAGTCCACCTTTTTCACCAAAACATTTAGTCCTTAAAGGAAATCTATCCCCAGTTTTTGCTACCCCATCTGAGAGCAGAATAATGTCGGGGCAAAGACGCCGATTCCAGTAATGTGCCACTTACTGGGCTGCTTGCTGTATGTTTTATAAAATCACCATTATCTGCAGCATATCTAGCAGCGCTCAGAATGCTGAGGAGTGTATAACCCCACCCACACCATGGATTGGCAGCTGTGTACACTGTGCATAGGCAGAAAGCTGGCATTCAGTGATGGGATCATTGAGAGCTCATGAAAATGGAGCACTACATGGCAGGTTTAATAATTCTTTAGTGATAAACTCCTGCTGATAAAACTAACAAGGAGCTCAGTACGAGACATCGCTGGAATCAGGGTTTGTCTCTACATTATGCTGCTCTCAGATTAGACAGCAAAAACCTGATAACTAATTCCATGTAAAAGGGGTTGTCTGACATTCATTTTTCTTTGTCGCTCCATTGGGAGACCCAGACAATTGGGTGTATAGGCTATGCCTCCGGAGGCCGCACAAAGTATTACACTAAAAGTGTAGAGCCCCTCCCCTTCTGCCTATACACCCCCCGTGCTCCCACGGGCTCCTCAGTTTTTTGCTTTGTGCGAAGGAGGCAGACATGCACGCACAGCTCCATAGATTGGTCAGCAGCAGCTGCTATGTCGGATGGAAGAAAAGTGGGCCCATATAGGGCCCCCAGCATGCTCCCTTCTCACCCCACTCTTGTCGGCGGTGTTGTTAAGGTTGAGGTATCCATTGCGGGTACGGAGGCTGGAGCCCACATGCTGTTTTCCTTCCCCATCCCCCTTAGGGCTCTGGGTGAAGTGGGATCCTATCGGTCTCCAGGCACTGAGACCGTGCTTCATCCACAACTCCTGTGGGGCCTGCTGGATAGGAGCCGGGTACCGTTCAGGGACATGGCCCTGCTACGTGGAGGTACTCTGTGTTCCTGTGGGGACCGCGCACAGCAACACTCCAGCATTGCTGGGTGTGCTAGTGCACCTGGGACCGCGGCGCTGACCGGGTTAAATGTGCCATTACACACTCAACGTCGCTGAGTGTGTTTATGTATAGGGACTACCGCGCTGACCGCCGCTGCCATGGAAACACTGCGGCGCGGCTGGGACTTGTAGTGCGCCGGGGACTTCCGCGCCGGCCGCGCTTATACGGCGGCCGCGCTTATTACTCGAGTCCCCGGCTTTTGCGGCCTAGTCTTTTTTCCTCCCACCCCCGGCCCTGACAGGCAGGGGAAGGGCGGGACGCTGCACAGAACGAGCAGCACTGAGGGCTGGAGCATGCTTTGCATACTCCACCCCTCTCAATGTGCACAGTGGGGCACCAGTTCCCGCACTTTCTGGGTCACGCCCACGGCTCCCTCCTCTCCTCAGGACGCCGGCAGCCATTCCTGTCAGCTCCTCGGACGCTGCAGAGGGGGACAAATTCTGGGAGACCCAGGCAGGGACTCTGGTGGCCTCACAACCGCTTTAAGCGGGTGGTAAGCAGCACCTGTGGTGCTAGCCCCATTGTGCAGTAGTGTAATTATACATTATATGTTTATGGTATATACTTTACACTGTATGGTGCACAGTTGATTTCTGGCTATATACCCTATTGTGTTGCTCAGGCTTATTATGCTGCCTGCGCCGCATGTACGACCCCGCTACCGGTTCCGGAATTTCTTCCTAAGGTGGTATCCCCTTTTCATCTCAATCAGGATATCTCCTTACCTTCTTTTTGTCCTCATCCAGTTCACCAATGTGAAAAGGATTTGCACTTGTTAGATCTGGTGAGAGCACTCAGACTCTACATTTCTCGGACGGCGCCCCTGCGCCGCTCGGATGCACTTTTTGTCCTTGTCGCTGGCCAGCGTAAAGGGTCACAGGCTTCCAGATCAACCCTGGCTCGGTGGATCAAGGAACCAATTCTCGAAGCTTACCGTTCTGCTGGGCTTCCGGTTCCCTCAGGGCTGAAGGCCCATTCTACCAGAGCCGTGGGCGCGTCCTGGGCTTTGAGGCACCAGGCTACGGCTCAGCAGGTGTGTCAGGCGGCTACCTGGTCGAGCCTGCACACTTTCACGAAACACTATCAGGTGCATACCTATGCTTCGGCGGATGCCAGCCTAGGTAGACGAGTCCTTCAGGCGGCGGTTGACCACCTGTAGGAAGGAGCCGTTTTACGGCTCTATTACGAGGTATTATTTTACCCACCCAGGGACTGCTTTTGGACGTCCCAATTGTCTGGGTCTCCCAATGGAGCGACAAAGAAGAAGGGAATTTTGTTTACTTACCATAAATTCCTTTTCTTCTAGCTCCAATTGGGAGACCCAGCGCCCGCCCCTGTTTTTTTGTGTACACATGTTGTTCATGTTGAATGGTTTCAGTTCTCCGATATTCCTTCGGATTGAATTTACTTTAAACCAGTTTATAATTTTTTTTCCTCCTTCTTGCTTTTGCACCAAAACTGAGGAGCCCGTGGGAGCACGGGGGGGTGTATAGGCAGAAGGGGAGGGGCTTTACACTTTTAGTGTAATACTTTGTGCGGCCTCCGGAGGCATAGCCTATACACCCAATTGTCTGGGTCTCCCAATTGGAGCTAGAAGAAAAGGAATTTACGGTAAGTAAACAAAATTCCCTTCTTTACCTATGGATTGTTTAAAAATAAACGATCAGATCAGTATAGCACCAATTATATTTAATCAAACCATAGATAAATATATTTATAATACTGACAGAATGCATTTAAGAGGTTAAAAGGACAGCAACTTCTATAGGACTGACAAGCTGATGTCTGCACGCTGCAGTGTAATACCTAGCAGCACCTTCCAAGGGCGATACTCAGCGAGGGACCCCAAAATTATTAACCCCATCAGTATCTCCACATGCAGATCAGTCAGACCCTTTCTACAGTATAGAGTAAAGTCTGGCTCACTCAATATATTAATGGTGCTCCCATGTTCTTCACATCCTATACCCTTTTCTCTCCCCTGCCTCATGGTAACTATTCCCCTTGTCCCTTACGCTACCTTTTTCTTTCTTCATCATAGCCGGTTTTAGTATTTTCTAACTTGTCTATTTTAGGCAATCGTGTAGATCATGAAGTTTCCATCTTTTTGAGCCATTACTCGAATATTATTTTCCTTCATAGCCATATAGGTATGTCTTATGTCTTTCTGATCACAGTTAGGGTGGTCCTCTCTCTAGATGTTAAACGTTTTCAGTGACAAGAGCATTGTGATATTGTATTTTTTATGTATACATTTTCCATGAGAATCCATTATCAGTGATTATATGCTTGTCGATGCCAGCTCATTTAGTTTAGTATTATTTTTTTCTCAATTGAGCTTTCTATATCATAAGACATATATGTCATATGTATTTTGTATATGTACTAATTGTGTGCTCTTTTTTTCTGTATAAATCTGTATCATAGACCATCTCTGAGGAAGGCCTATATGTGAAGGCCGAAACGGCAGATATTTTTGTCCTTTGCATCAATAAAACAAGCGAACTGAAGTTCAAAGACCATTGTTTCAGACTTTCATTTTTCTAGAATGTGTGCCCGGGTTACCTTTTGCTAGACCCTTTCTACGTGACCAGTACCACATCCAATAATGAGCCCTGGTGACCAGTATGACCACCTCTTAGGTCAAGTGCCGGGAATGTCGATGCATATACATCGGGAGGCCAGTATAGCTCCGGCATATATTATACATACACCTTTCTGCACTGTATGGAGCAGAGTCCATATGCTATTACTGTAATAAAGCCCTGGACTGTCCATCAAAAACTCACACATTGTTATATATTGGGTTCAGCAAAAATATACAAACCTGAACTTGAGGTTCTTGGTTACAATCTGATCCAGCTGTATGAAGCCGCTGATACATCAGCGAACCTCTCAGTGGGTCCCTAGCCTAAAGGGGTACTCAAACAAGAGCACGATACTGCACATACAGGTGGAGCGACCCAGGTAACCCACAACGCCCATGCTGCAGGGCAAAGCCCCCATGTCACACCACCCCACAGGCACAGCAGCAAAGTCCGCCAAATTAGCAGGAGGGCTTCCGTCTAGTTTGACCATGTGGAATCTCCTTTTCACTTGGTGTTCCTGGGGGTGGCCATTGCTGTTGTGCCTAAGGGGTGGTATGAGGACTCTGCCTTGCAGTCTGGGGAATTGTGTGTCTCTGTAATGTCTGATATTGTCTGTACAAAGCCCCTCTGAATTGTAAAGTGCTGCGGAACATGCAGTTATAGAAATAAAACTACTATTAGTGCACTGGGGCATCTGTGTCACTCCCCTTCTGACATGTTATCATCTTGGCGTTATCACTGCATATTTAAGGCAAGGTGCCCAATAAGGGGGTCTCCAGGGGCTTCAAACAGTCTGATCAGATGTTACCCAAGAAACTCAGGTTCAGTTTTATAAATATTTGCTCAGCCAAATAGATCAATGTATGAGCTTGGGATGTGCGGCCCTGTCTTTCTACAGCTACTACCTACAGATGCCTCCTCACTTTCCTAGCACCTGCATGTAATGCCCCCCTCCCCAGCATATAAGGCCCCTGCACTTCCAGCACCCGCATATAAAACACCTCTACTCCCAGCACCAGCATATAATGCCCCCCTCCCCAGCACCACCCATAGAATGCCCCCTTTCCCCAGCATATAAAGCCCCCCTCCCCAGCATATAATGCCCCCCTCCCCAGCACCACCCATAGAATGCCCCCTTTCCCCAGCATATAAAGCCCCTCTACTCCCAGCACCAGCATATAATGCCCCTGCACTTCCAGCACCACCCACATAGAATGCCCCCTTTCCCCAGCATATAATTCCCCCCACTGCAGCATATAATGCCCCTGCACTTCCAGCATCTGCATATAATGCTCCTCTCACCCGCATATAATGCCACCTATAATGCCTCTCCCCCCCAGCACCTGCATATAATACCCCCCACAGCACCAGTGTACAATGCCCCTCGATCCCCAGAGAACATCACGTATCACCTTGCACTTACACAACAACGCAAAACAACCCGGGCCCTGCTGCAGCAATACGTACAGAATTAAAGGGAAACTCCACCTACACCTCAGCCCTACAGCTGAGCTATGAGGGGCTGTTTGCAGGGTCCCCGGTTATAGTCTCCTCAGTGTGGCCGCAATGCTGGGACTTATGGTCCACACTCAGCTCCTGCCCCCTATATAAAGAGCTCCATCCCTGCCCCAGTCGGCAGCCACATGACCGGCCTCCCGCACACACAAGCCGCCATATTCCTCACAGGCCCCGCTGACCCGATACCACCTATCCCTCCTGTATACCGGGTCCACCCCAGATAATATAACTGCAGATACCACCAGGCACATCACTGGTTCTCAATGCGGTACCGGCAGAGACGGGATGGGCTCAGAATCAGCGAGGATGACAATGGATTCACTCACCAGTTCAGAGCGTCCGCCTTCTCCGCAGACAGCTCGAGGAAGAGAGAGCGAGAGGCGCTGCGCGAGGTAAAGAAGAGCCAGGAACTTCCGGGAGAACAGCGCCACTGGTATAGCGGCACCCAGCGGTACTGCAGCCGCAGACCTTGTACAAGTTGACTTGTTGTTTTACAGTATTTTTCTATTGTATTGTTAATACTTAATATTCTAAGAAAAAAAAAATATTTGACACATATTTAACTTTATCTTTGAAATAGGATTAATGTGGGCCCTTCTTCATTTTCGATTTTCCCTCTTTGCCTTCCAAGAGCTTTAACTTTTCATTAGTTTTCGTCTGTTTGCCATATTGGGGTCTGTACAAGTTTTTCCTCTGTAGCTACGAAGACACAAAACAGTGATTCTGCCATTAATATGGTTTGGGGTTTTTTTTTCGTTTTTTTTTTCAATAACACCCTGAAACGGGAGCCAAGACAGAGGAGCCAGCAACTCACCGTCATGCTGCAAGAGGTTCATGGGATCAAAAGGGGACATCTTCCCCCATTTCCAGCCTTTTAGGCTACATGGCGTACGCAGCTGTCACACTGCTCTCATTCTTTTTCCCGACCCGCTCATTAGACTCATACATATTCACTCACGGGGTCTGTGATTGGTTGCAGTCAGACGCATCCCCATGCTGAGTGACAGTTGTCTGACTGCAACCAATCACAGCTGCAGGTGGGCATGTCTACATGTACGGTACAATAAATAATTTAAAAACACGGCATGCGGCCCCCAAATTTTGATACCCAGCCAAAATAAAGCTACAACTGTACCGCTCCAGCAGCAAATCAAACTGCTCTGATCCGGGGGTAAAATGTCCGTTCGTGACTCGAGGGTCTCCGGACCCGAGAGCATAGGGGCCACACTCTAAAGTAAAAGGGGGATAATTACAGGGGAGTTATATAGTTCATGACGCCACCCGTGGTGTGAGGTAACTGGGGATACCGCCGCTGCTGTTGGGAGTACCCGGGGTGATGGAACGGGGCAGCAAGGTGTCGTTGCCCTCCAGGGGTAGGCCCCGGGACTCTGGATGGTGCTATTTGGTGCCGTGAAGGGGAAATCACTCATGTACTCACTCAGCCAATAAGCAGACGCTGACAACCGGGTAAACCAAGTCTCTGGGTGCTACTGCCTCTCAAGGGATCTTGTCAGGGTCCCGTCCTCTGCAGTGCTGCCCGGTGATCCGTGACCTGCCTCCTGGCACAAAGTTTAAATTCACTGTAGTGGCCCAGTAGTCTGGAACTTGCCGGGCCCCGCTCCACACTATGGCTAAAGGCCCCGTCACACACAGAGATAAATCTTTGGCAGATCTGTGGTTGCAGTGAAATCATGGACATATTGTTCCATTTGTACACAGCCACAAACCTGGCACTGATTGTCACAATTTCACTGCAACCACAGATCTGCCACAGATTTATCTCTGTGTGTGACAGGGCCTTAGGTGTGGGAGCCTGCTCTCATGGCTCACGCTTGTGATTTTAGTGGGCCGGTTGTATGGAAGGCCCTATCCCCCTCGTTGCGCTAGTGCCCCGATTCTGGAGCTAGTGGGAACAGTTCATAAAGGCCCCGTTCTCCTCAGGTTAATTGCCGGGTTGCATGAAGCTTCTCCCCGACCTAGGGTCCGTCTACCCCGCTGTGCCTTCGGTCCCGGACCCGTGATAGGACCAGGCTGCTGACCGTCCGCTTTGACAGGTCCCATGCACCTAGCCTCAATTCCCTGCGACCAGGGGTCAGACTCCTCTAGGTCCAGACCACCGTCTGCAACCTAGTAAGCTTCTCCTGGGAGAGCCACTACTCCCTTCCTCCTCCACTTTACTTCTCCACTTCACAACTCCTCTTCTTCACTACTCACCTCCCCTTCCTGACCCCTAGGTGGGCGACCCTATTCTGCTCAAGCCGCCCACTGGTGTGTCTGGTGGGTGTGGTGCAGAGTGTATCTAGGATTAGATTTGCTGTTGGAGGCCGCACTGTAAGATAGGGAACCAGAACCATGAGGGATTTGAATACTGCACTAAAGGAAAAAGAGCGTGCAGTACCCTGTGATGACCTGATAGTCCAGGGGCGTCACACAACTGAGGGCTGGTATTCTCAGACTGAGGAGACCCACATTATTGGGAGCCCCTCAGCTTAAAAATATCAGCCAGCAGCCGCCCCGGAATTGCCACATTAGCTGCGACAGTCCCGGGATTTTACCGGCTCTTCCCGATTACCCTGGTGCGGTGGCAATTGGGGTAATAAGGAGTTATTGGCAGCCCATAACTGCCACTAAGTCCTACATTAGTCATGGCAGGCATCTATGAGACACCCCCCATTACTAATCTGTAAGTGAAAGTAAATAAACATAAACACCCAAAAAATCCTTTATTTGAAATAAAAGACAAATAAGCTACTCTCTTTCACCACTTTATTAACCCCCCCAAACACATCTCCAGGTCCAATGTAAGCCACACGAGGTCCCACGACACTTCCAGCACTGCTACATCTGCCGCTCACAGCGAGCGCCATAGAAGTAGACTGTCAGATGTGAGCTCCACGCAGCAACTGAATTGAGTCGCTCTATCAGCGGTGATGTCACTCAGCCACAGCTGGAGTCCTCCACCTGTGACAGCAAATCACCCGACTGACTGAAGTGAGCCGCGAGATCAGCGGTGTCGTCACTCAGGTGATTTGCGGTCACAGCTGGAGTTCCCCACCAGTGAGCGCAAATCAGGCCGCGACTGAAGTGAGCCGCAACTATAGGACTCACGTGAGCAACGGCACCGCTGATGTCTCAGCTCCCTTCAGGAGCAGCCTGAACCTCACAGCAGTGAACCCGTGACGTCACTGCTGCGACATACTCCGTACTGCGGGACCCGTAGCTGTGACGTCAGGGGTTCACCCCAGTTCATTCTGATCGCTTCTGCTCTGTCTGCACTCACAGCTGGCAGTCATGTTCTATGACGCGCACTGTGACAGGACAGGGAGATAGCAGAGCTGAATTGCCGTCGGACCTCGTGTGGATTACTTCAAACCTGGAGGGGTGTTTGGGGGTTAATAAAGTGGTGAAAGGGGGCTTTTTTTATTTCAAATAAAGGATTTTTTGGATGTTTGTGGTTATTTACTTTCACTTACAGATTAGTGATGTGGGATGTCTCATAGGGCATAGTGGCAGCTATGGGCTGCCATTTACCCCTTATTACCCTGATTGCCACCGCACCAAGGCAATTGAGAAGAGCTGGGTCCAGTGCCAGAATTGGCGCATCTTATGGATGTGCCATGTCTGGGGCGGCTGTAGACCACACATATCCTTTTTTTACCTCCAAAAACTTAAAAAAAAAGGCTGGCCAAGCTAGCTATTGCTCTAGCAAGCTATTCTGTTATTTCATTGTATGTATTCTATCTGTTCTTTCTTATTATCTATTCTATATGTTCTATCTATCTATTTTTTCTATCTATCATCTATTCTAGCTATCTATCAATTATCCTATCCTATCATATTTTGTTTATCCTTTAAAAAACGCATTAACAAAAACGCACCAAAAACGCTCCTACATTAGAAGCGTTTTTTGTTTGTTTTTTTTACATTTCCAGGCTCTCTGACAAGGTGCAGTTTTGGTTGCAATTTTGATTGCAGTTTGTGTGCAGAAAAAACTGCAGCATACACTTATAGCCTTAAATGCTGCTGTCAATATTAAAAGCGGCAACTAAGAGGCTACACTGCTGTGATAGAGCAGGCTGTGATCAGCAGCAGTTAGACTCGGTTGCCGGCTGTATAACGCCACTAGCATCCGCCATGTGTGCAGCAAGCTCAACTTCTGAGATGCAAATTGATATTTGGGCCCAGTGGCCCCCAGAGTGGTGGATCTTGCACATCCCCATATTCACAGAGGATTGGCGCCGGCCCTGATTGTAGTAGTCCATAATTGAGGGGTCTCATAATAAGAATGCAGAGCTAGCATGCGCCCACAGACCGTCGTGTCCAAACAGGCTGAAAACCCTTCTTTAATATAATAAATGGCACATAGTAGATGCAGCCTTTGTAAAGATGTTGCACAGGGGCCCTGAAGTTTAAAATTACATCAGAAGACTTTGCACAAAATTTTGACACTTTTCTCCTGAAGTACTCTGTGCAGCTGGAAAGCCCCCATGCTTCCACCATGTAATTATCTGTGACCTCCCACAGAATAGCGAACTCCTCTCCTAAAATACTCTGGGCTGCTGAAAACCTTGCACCTCCATCTATGTAACTTTAGTCTTTCACCACTGCACAACATCGAACATGTCTCCTGAAATACTTTATGCTGATAAAAACCCTGCACCTCCCACTGTTTAACTTTAGTCTTTCAGCTTCCCCGAACTTGTCTCCTGAAATACTCTGGGCTGCTGAGAACCCTGCAACTCCCACTATGTATCTTTAGTCTTTCATCACCCCACAATATCGAACATGTCTCCTGAAATACTCTGGGCTGCTGAGAGCCCTGTACCTCTCACTATGTAACTTTAGTCTTTCACCTTCCCCGAATATGTCTCCTGAAATACTCTGGGCTGCTGAGAGTCCTGCACCTCCCACTTTGTAACTTTAGTCCTTCATCATCCCACCACATTTGTCATGTCTCCTAAAATACTTTGTGCTGCTGAGAACCTTGCACCTACCTCTATGTAACTTTAGTCTTTCACCATCCACTACATTGAACACATCTCCTGAAATACTCTACGCTGCTGAGACCCTGCACCTCCCACTATGTAACTTTAGTCTTTCACCAACCCACCACATCAAACACGTCTCCTTAAATACTCTGGGCTGCTGAGAACCCTGCACCTCCCACCATGTAACTTTAGTCTTTCACCATCCCCGAACATGTCACCTGAAATACTCTGGGCTGCTGAGAACCCTGCACCTCCCACTATGTAACTTTATTCTTTCACCGTCCTCGAACACGTCTCCTGAAATACTCTGGGCTGCTGAGAACCCTGCACCTTCCACTATGTACCCTTAGTCTTTCACCATTCCGAAACGCGTCTCCTGAAATACTCTGGGCAGCTGAGGACACGGCCCCTTGTTTTTTCTTCTTTTTTAGATCCTCATGAAGAGGTCTTGAACCTTGAAGAGGTCTTGAACCTTGAAACGCGTAGACCTATGGAATAAAATATTTATTACTAAATCAACATTTTTTTTTTCATCCTTTCTGTTGACAGGGCTGCATTAAGCCCTTCTCCTCTCCAGCATTGAAGAATCACCCACGTGGGGCTGCGGCAGCTGCCATTATCTGTGTGCTATCTCTGGTGGTTGTGATCCTCACAACCCCATAAGGTAGGTGTACATTATTACACACTGCTCCTTTAATATCTGGTAAGACCCTATTTGCGCTCTCTTTCCCCAGTCTTTAATAGTGAATATAAAACAGACGGCTCCCCATCATCCCCCCTCTCTCACAGTCCGCTCCATATCATCTCTCCCCTCACAGACCGCTCCCCATCATCCTCCATCTCTTACAGACCGCTCCTGTGAAGCCCCTCATCTGCAGCCGTCGCCTCCGGGACCTCAGGGACTTCATGTGCTGGGAATCTTCCGGCAACAGGTATGTCAGGTTAACTTCAATAGGAATCGTGACGCCACTTTCGGTATTTGCGGTCAGTGGGTGACTGCCACTGCAATTTAGAGAGCGTTCAGGGCTGATGGTAAATGCAGTCTGGTGTTATGGCCTCCCGAGAGTGAGGCGGGCCCCAGGGGCTCAGGTGTAAGTGTGTAGTACCACAGGTCGCAGAAGAACTCACACACAGTCCAGGAATGTCTTTCAGGGTTTTTACTCACTTTCTGGTGGTAGAGTGAGGCAACCCAGGCGATGCTATGATGAATCAGGTGGAACCAGGTATCCTTCAGGCCGACGTAGGTGTGACTGCTGACTCGCCTTCTTAGCATTTCTTTTATTTCGGTCAACCCCTGACTTAGAGTACTGTGGGATTCATCCAGGGAAGTCGCGGCTGCCTTCCTCCCCTTTCTGACCCATTTGCTGGCAGCGTGGACCAAGGATAAGATGGCTCCAGGCTCAATCCTCCTTATGGGCCCCCTTGTTGCTGCTGATGCTGCGGGCTCTGTGTTGGTTGGTGTGAGACTTGTTGTCCTCCACACCGGCAGGTTTAGTAGGTAGTTAAACTTGAGCCTATTTCGAGAACCTGTTTCCCCTGCGTGCCTAGCCCTCCAGAAGTCTCCGTACACGACCAGCTGGTTCCCTCAGGGTCCTCCAGACTAGCTGATTTCCGTAGCGTCTTTCTGTCCAACTTCTGTGACTGTACTCCCCCGCCAGCAGCCATTACAGGTGCAGGGTCTGACTAGTGTCCGCTCACTTGCGTCTGCACTTCAGACTCGGCTGCTCCACTCCTACTCCTTTGAATGCCACTGCACACTCCCTAGCTTCCAGTCCCACTACCCACCACTAGCTGAGACGCGAGGGCTACGCCCCCTCCTGGGTCTGCCCAGGGGTCCCCTCTAAGCTATGTGTGTGTCCTGGGTACTACGTATCTGTGCGTACACACCCTAGTCAGACTTTGAGATTACCTGTTTGTATGCACCCAGCATGGGTGCAGTACTCAGTGGTGCCTGACCAGGTCAGGGGCGCCACACTCCCCATTAAGACCAATCTCACAGTCAGCTCCCCATCATTCCCCCTCTCTCACAGACTGCTCACCATCATTCCCCCTCTCTCACAGACTGCTCACCATCATTCCCCCTCTCTCACAGACTGCTCACCATCATTCCCCCTCTCTCAAAGACCACTCCATATCATTTCTCCTCTCAAAGACCGCTTCCCATCATCCCCCCTCTCTCACTAACAGCTCCATATCATCTCACCTCTCACAGACTGCTCCCCATCATCCCCCCATCTATTACAGACCGCTCCCCATTATTCCCATTCTTACAGTCTGCTGCCAATCATCCACCCTCCCTCAGAGAGCGCTCCCCTTCATCCCCCGCACAGACTGCTCACCATCATCCCCCTATTTCACAGAGCAGTCCTCATCATCCCCTCTCTCACACAGACTGCTCTCCATCTTATCCCCATCTCTCACAAACCGATCCCCATCATTCCCACTCTTGCACAGAGTGCTCCCCATAATCTCCCTCTCTCACAGATCGCTCCCCAAAATCCCCCCTCTCTCACAGACCGCTCCCCATAATCCCCCCTCTCTCACAGACCGCTCCCCATAATCCCCCCTCTTGCACAGACCGTTCCCCATAATCCCCCCTCTCGCACAGACCGTTCCCCATAATCCCCCCTCTCGCACAGACCGCTCCCTATCACCCCCCCTTTCTCACAGACCACTCCCCATCATCCCCCCTCTCTCACAGACCACCCCCCATCATCCCCCCTCTTGCACAGACCACGCCCCATCATCCCTCCTCTCTCACAGACCGTTCCCCATCATCCCCCCTCTCTCACAGACCATTCCCCATCATCCCCCCTCTCTCACAGACTGCCCATCATCCCCCCTCTTGCACAGACGCTCCCCATCATCCACCCCCTCGCACAGACTGCTCCCCATCATCCCCCCTCTCGCACAGGCCGCACCCCATCATCCCCCCTCTTGCACAGACCACTCCCCATCATCCCCCCTCTCTCACAGACCGCTCCCCATCATCCCCCCTCTTGCACAGACCGCTCCCCATCATCCTCCCTCTCTCACAGACCGCTCCCCATCATCCTCCCTCTCGCACAGACCGCTCCCCATCATCCCCTCTCTCACAGACCACTCTCCATCATCCCCCCTCTCACACAGACCGCTCCGCATCATCCCCCCTCTCTCACAGATTGCTCCCCATCATCCCCCCTCTCTCACAGATTGCTCCCCATCATCCCCCCTCTCTCACAGATTGCTCCCCATCATCCCCTCTCTCACAGACCGCTCCCCATCATCCCCCCTCTCTCACAGATTGCTCCCCATCATCCCCTCTCTCACAGACCGCTCACCATCATCCCCCCTCTCTCACAGATTGCTCTCCATCATCCCCTCTCTCACAGACCGCTCCCCATCATCTCCCACTCTCGCAGACCGCTCCCCAACATCCCCTCTCTCACAGACCGCTCCCCATCATCTCCCCCTCTCGCAGACCGCTCCCCAACATCCCCCCTCTCACAGACCGCCCCCCATCATCCCCCCTCTCTCACAGACCGCCCCCCACCATCCCCCCTCTCTCACACAGCGATCTCCTCTCGGTCCCTCCCTCCCTTTCTCAGCAGCAGGTAGATGACAGAATGTGAGGGAATAAATAACACTGGAGCCTCCAAAATGAAGATGACATTTCTCCAGATTATATCTTAGGTTTTACTGTAAGGCAATCCAGCACGGAGGGTGACGTTGATGTCTGGTGTTTGGATCTTCATCAGACACTATAAAGACAATACACAATCAATACAACAGGAAACATGAAAATATATAGTGGTAGCTAACCAACCAGATATCGTGATAGTAGACAAGGGTCAGAAGACAGCAATGATAATAGATGTGGCAGTGCCTAATGACAGTAACATCAGAAAGAAGGAATATAAGAAGCTGGAGAAATACCAGGGCCTTAAAGAACAACTGGAGAAGATGTGGAAGGTGAAGGTAACAGTGATTCCAGTGGTGATAGGAGCACTTGGAGCAGTGACCCCTAAGTAGGAAAAATGGCTGCAACAGATTCCAGGAGCAACATCTGAGCTCTCTGTCCAGAAAAGGGGACATACTAAAAAGAATGATGAAAAGGAATAAATAAAAAGAATGAGGGTAATAACTTATTAGGTGTATATTATGTAGATGTATAAAAGGTTTATTGGGCAAGTTAGACATGGAATGAACATAAAATATCTGTAAATAATAGGAGAATGAATGCATATGCCATATATCCAGGTGTATATTATGTTACCTGAGCATTCTAGGTGTGGAATGATCATGAAATATCTGTAGGTAATAGGAGAATGAATGCATATGGCATATAACCAGGTGTATATTATGTTACCTGAGCATTATAGGTGTGGAATGATTATGAAATATCTGTAGATAATAGGAAAATGAACACATATGGCATATAACCAGGTGTATATTTGTCACGCTCCCCGGGTCCTCTGCTCCGCTCCCCGACTCACCTGCCACGCTCCCCGCTCTCCAGCCTCCAGTCCCAGCGCTTCCCAGGCCCCCTGGTCCCCGCTCCCGGCGCCCGTCGGCTTCCCAGTCCATGGCCGGCTCTGCTGCGTCCTCCTCTCAGCTTCCTGTGTTGGCTTCTGGCACCCGGGCCGCGCGCATGCGCATTAGGGCGCGCGCGCGGTCACTGACCCTTTCTTAAAGGGCCAGTGTCCACGAACAGGAAATGATGCACACAGGTACAGGGTATATAGGGGGTTAATGGCCAAGGGAGCGGGGCCTGTTCTTCGTGTTTTCCCAAGCTAGGAGTCAGGTCTCCTTGTGTTCTGTGAGATACTTACCTCTCTGTCTTCTAGAGCCGATCCTGCATCGTCATCCGGTCCTGCTGTGTCTCGAACCCCGAACGCTGCCCATCTGCCATCCTGACAGTCCGCACCATCTCGGTTCCCTGCGGTGACCCGTCATCTCGCTCCAACGGTTCCGGACCCCGCCTGACATCATCACGGCTTCCGAACCTGAGCTCCGTCACCCGGATCACCATCAGTGACCTCGTGGTCCCAGGGACTTCTCCATTGTCTTCCAGTGCACGGACTGTTCTGCTACCTAAAGTGCTCCGGCTACCGGACTCCTTTCCCTCATCGGGGAGTTCGGCCCAGTGGATCCACCTCCCGGGTCTGCCCGTCCATCTGGCCCTAACAGTAAGAACAGGCCATGGATCCCGCCGAAGCACTAGCGGCCTTGCATGAGGAACTCCAACGCCAGCGTGAGACTCAGACCCGCATGCTGAACTTTATGACTTCCGTGGACGCCCGCTTGAATACGCTACAAGCCTCGGTCACATCTTCAGCGTCCCGGGCCTCCACTAGTCAATCCACGGCCCCCGCTCCCGTGGCAGTCTCCTCGGATGCTTCCAGACTGCGTTTGGCCTCACCACCCCGGTACGCCGGAGATCCCAAGACCTGCAGGGGGTTTATAAACCAATGCTCCCTCCATTTCACGCAGCTGCCACATTTGTTTGCCTCCGACCAAGCCAAGGTCGCCTTCATCATGTCTCACCTAGAGGGCGAGGCACTGGCGTGGATGAACCCCTTGTGGGAGAAGGAGGACCCTATGACCAAGAACCTCCAGGACTTCCTACAGGCCTTTCGCAGCACCTTTGACGAACCCGGACGCGCCTCCGCGTCTGCTTCATCTCTTCTCCGGTTACGTCAGGGAACTCTGACGGTGGGTCAATACGCCATCCGTTTCCGCACCTTGGCTTCAGAACTCGGGTGGAATAACGAGGCCCTAACCGCCGCCTTCTGGGAAGGACTCTCGGGTCGAATCAAGGATGAGCTGGCTGGACGTGACGTACCGTCCACCCTGGACGCCCTGATTACCCTAGCGACTCGAGTGGACATACGCTTCCAGGAGCGGTCCAAAGAGGTGTCCCGTGAGAGATGTCCGGTACGGCATTCCTCTCCTCCACAGAAGCCCGCTGTACTCCAGTCAACGGCCTCAGGCGTCTCCGTCCATGAGCCCATGCAGATCGACCGTGTGCGACAGTCGGAACAACGTCGAGCAGAGCGGCTCGCCAAGGGTCTCTGCTTCTACTGCGGAGAAAGCACACACCTGCTACGCGCCTGTCCTGAGAGGCCGGGAAACTCCAAAGCCTAGGGTTGGTAGGAGAGGCCACCCTAGGTGCTGGGACTCTCTCAGACCCGGTTACATGGACTGTGCAAGTGACAACGGGAGAGACGCGGTTTACGGCTGAGGCGTACCTCGATTCTGGGGCAGCAGGCAATTTCATCCAGCAGGCCACGGTGGACAAGTACCAGGTGCCTGTTACTCCACTCGCCAAACCTCTTGTGATTGCCTCTGTGGATGGGAGACCCCTCTCTGACACCATCTCCTGGATCACCAAGCCGCTTGAACTGCGTATCGGTGCTCTGCACACTGAGAACATCGCTCTCTACGTCCTCCCACATATGTCACATCAAATCCTGCTGGGCCTTCCCTGGTTGCGGACACACGAGCCTTCAGTCAGCTGGGGCACTGGCGATATCACTCGATGGGGGTCTTCTTGCCATGAGAAGTGTCTGAAGACCATACAACCTATCCGGCGACCTCCGGTTCCCGAGTCCCTACCGGGACTGCCTTCAGCCTATTGGTCCTTCGTGGACGTCTTTGATAAGAAGGAGTCCGAAGTACTTCCGCCACATCGTCCTTACGATTGTGCCATTGACCTTCTCCCGGGAACTACACCACCTCGAGGACGGATATATCCACTGTCTCCAGCCGAAACAAGAGCCATGTCTACGTACATCACAGAGAGCCTGGCTAAGGGATTCATTCGGAGATTCTCCTCTCCTGCTGGAGCAGGCTTCTTCTTCGTAAAGAAGAAAGAGGGCGACCTACGCCCATGTATAGACTACCAAGGATTGAACCTAATCACCGTAAAGAACAAGTACCCCCTGCCGCTCATCCCCGAATAGTTTGATCGGCTCAGAGGAGCTCGTGTGTTCACCAAGTTGGATCTTCGGGGTGCATACAACCTGGTCCGTATCCGCTCAGGGGATGAATGGAAG
Source organism: Anomaloglossus baeobatrachus (assembly GCF_048569485.1). Classification (NCBI taxonomy): domain Eukaryota; kingdom Metazoa; phylum Chordata; class Amphibia; order Anura; family Aromobatidae; genus Anomaloglossus; species Anomaloglossus baeobatrachus. The sequence continues at coordinate 47,835,094 of NC_134360.1, read as the reverse complement.
ACCGCGTTCAACACTCGCGATGGGCATTATGAATACTGCGTGATGCCCTTCGGCCTGTGTAACGCACCAGCAGTCTTCCAAGAATTAGTGAACGATGTGTTCCGGGACCTTCTCTACGTTTGTGTGGTGGTATATCTGGATGACATCCTTGTCTTCTCTCCGGACCTCCAGACCCACCGAGAGAACGTGCAACTGGTCCTACAAAGACTGAGAGAGAATCGTCTGTACGCCAAGTACGAGAAGTGTGTCTTCGAACAGTCTTCTCTCCCCTTCCTGGGGTACCTCATCACCGACACCGGACTGCAGATGGATCCAAAGAAGGTCTCTTCCGTTCTCAACTGGCCTCCCCTTTCTGGACTGAAGGCAATCCAGCGCTTTCTGGGATTCGCCAACTATTACCGCCAGTTCATTCCTCACTTCTCGGCTCTGACTGCTCCTCTCTCCGCCTTGACCAAGAAGGGGGCTAATCCAAAGGACTGGTCACCTGCGGCCGACGCCGCGTTTGGCTCTCTAAAGCGAGCCTTTGCCTCCTCTCCTGTACTCCACCGTCCAGAGTTAAACCGCCAGTTCACCTTGGAGGTGGATGCCTCCTCCTCGGGAGCCGGAGCAGTACTCATGCAGAAGTCCTCCTCCGGGAAGATGGTGACTTGCGGTTTCTTCTTCAAGAGCTTCTCAGCGCCTGAACGCAATTACACCATCGGTGACCGAGAGCTATTGGCGGTCAAACTGGCTCTGGAAGAATGGCGCTATCTTCTGGAAGGAGCAGTGTACCCCGTCATTATTTACACTGACCACAAAAACCTGGAATACCTGCGGACTGCTCAGCGACTGAACCCACGGCAAGCCAGGTGGTCCTTGTTCTTTGCCCGGTTCGACTTCCAGCTTCATTTCCGACCCGCGAACAAGAATGTACAGTTAGGTCCAGAAATATTTGGACAGTGACACAAGTTTTGTTATTTTAGCTGTTTACAAAAACATGTTCAGAAATACAATTATATATATAATATGGGCTGAAAGTGCACACTCCCAGCTGCAATATGAGAGTTTTCACATCCAAATCGGAGAAAGGGTTTAGGAATCATAGCTCTGTAATGCATAGCCTCCTCTTTTTCAAGGGACCAAAAGTAATTGGACAAGGGATTCTATGGGCTGCAATTAACTCTGAAGGCGTCTCCCTCGTTAACCTGTCATCAATGAAGTAGTTAAAATGTCTGGGGTTGATTACAGGTGTGTGGTTTTGCATTTGGAAGCTGTTGCTGTGACCAGACAACATGCGGTCTAAGGAACTCTCAATTGAGGTGAAGCAGAACATCCTGAGGCTGAAAAAAAAGAAAAAATCCATCAGAGAGATAGCAGACATGCTTGGAGTAGCAAAATCAACAGTCGGGTACATTCTGAGAAAAAAGGAATTGACTGGTGAGCTTGGGAACTCAAAAAGGCTTGGGCGTCCACGGATGACAACAGTGGTGGATGATCGCCGCATACTTTCTTTGGTGAAGAAGAACCCGTTCACAACATCAACTGAAGTCCAGAACACTCTCAGTGAAGTAGGTGTATCTGTCTCTAAGTCAACAGTAAAGTGAAGACTCCATGAAAGTAAATACAAAGGGTTCACATCTAGATGCAAACCATTCATCAATTCCAAAAATAGACAGGCCAGAGTTAAATTTGCTGAAAAACACCTCATGAAGCCAGCTCAGTTCTGGAAAAGTATTCTATGGATAGATGAAACAAAGATCAACCTGTACCAGAATGATGGGAAGAAAAAAGTTTGGAGAAGAAAGGGAACGGCACATGATCCAAGGCACACCACATCCTCTGTAAAACATGGTGGAGGCAATGTGATGGCATGGGCATGCATGGCTTTCAATGGTACTGGGTCACTTGTGTTTATTGATGACATAACAGCAGACAAGAGTAGCCGGATGAATTCTGAAGTGTACCGGGATATACTTTCAGCCCAGATTCAGCCAAATGCCGCAAAGTTGATCGGACGGCGCTTCGTAGTACAGATGGACAATGACCCCAAGCATACAGCCAAAGCTACCCAGTAGTTCATGAGTGCAAAAAAGTGGAACATTCTGCAATGGCCAAGTCAATCACCAGATCTTAACCCAATTGAGCATGCATTTCACTTGCTCAAATCCAGACTTAAGACGGAAAGACCCACAAACAAGCAAGACCTGAAGGCTGCGGCTGTAAAGGCCTGGCAAAGCATCAAGAAGGAGGAAACCCAGCGTTTGGTGATCTCCATGGGTTCCAGACATAAGGCAGTGATTGCCTCCAAAGGATTCGCAACAAAATATTGAAAATAAAAATATTTTGTTTGGGTTTGGTTTATTTGTCCAATTACTTTTGACCTCCTAAAATGTGGAGTGTTTGTAAAGAAATGTGTAAAATTCCTACAATTTCTATCAGATATTTTTGTTCAAACCTTCAAATTAAACGTTACAATCTGCACTTGAATTCTGTTGTAGAGGTTTCATTTCAAATCCAATGTGGTGGCATGCAGAGCCCAACTCGCGAAAATTGTGTCACTGTCCAAATATTTCTGGACCTAACTGTACGTGCTGATGCCTTATCTAGGTCTTTCATGCCCATGGAGCAGGAGGAAGAGACATCTCAACCCATCATCTGTCCAAGTAAGATTATTCCAGTGGCTCCTGTCACCCTGGCCCAGATACCGCCTGGGAAGACCTATGTCTCTGAGACTGACAGGCAAAAAGTGTTACACTGGGGCCATGCCTCGAAAACAGCCGGTCATGCAGGTCAGAAGAAAACATGGACTGCGATTGTGCGTCATTACTGGTGGCCATCCCTTCGCACGGACGTCGCCTCTTTTGTCTCTGCCTGCTCCTCCTGTGCCAGGAACAAGACTCCCAAACACCTGCCATATGGCCGTCTTCTGCCTCTGCCCATACCCTCAGTTCCCTGGCAACACATAGCGATGGACTTTATTACGACACTTGCCATTGTCCTCCGGACACACAGTCATATGGGTCGTGGTGGATCGGTTCTCTAAAATGGCCCATTTCGTTCCTATGGCTGGACTGCCCTCTGCCCAGGAACTAGCGGACGCCTATATACATCACATCTTCCGCTTGCATGGCTTTCCATCACACATCGTGTCCGATAGAGGAACTCAGTTCACCTCCCGCTTCTATAGGGCTCTCTGTAAACATCTGGGAGTGACTTTGGACTTTTCTTCGGCCTACCATCCTCAGTCGAACGGCCAAGTGGAACGGGTCAATCAGATATTGACCTCTTTCTTACGTCACTACGTCAACGCCCATCATGACGATTGGTCCACGCTTCTTCCTTGGGCTGAATTCTCCCATAATCACCACGTCAGTGAGTCCTCCTCCAGTTCTCTCTTCCATGTCGTCTACGGACTTCAGCCGTCTGTCCCATTGCCGGTATCCTCTTCCTCGGACATCCCTGCTGCTGATGCAGTGCTCCGTGACTTTGCTACCATTTGGGACTCAGTTAAGGCGTCCCTTGCACGTGCATCCCTGCGGATGAAGAGACACGCGGACAAGAGACGTCTGGATCCTCCGTGTTTCTCTCCGGGAGATCTCGTCTGGCTTGCTTCCAAGTACATCCGACTGAAGATACCATCCTACAAGCTGGGACCTCGCTACATCGGACCATTTAAAGTCCTCGGCAAGATCAATGAGGTCTCCTACAAACTGCAGCTCCCGGCCACGATGAGGATACCCAACTCCTTCCACGTCTCTCTGCTCAAGCCGGTTGTCCTTGGTCCCTTCTCCGCTGCCGCCAGTCCGGCTCCTCCCCCTATTGCTGAGGACGACATCTATGCGGTAAGGGATATCGTGGCCATGAAGACCGTACGAGGTCGACAGTTCTTCCTGGTGGACTGGGAAGGGTATGGTCCTGAGGATAGGTCCTGGGAGCCCAGGGAGAACGTGGGCACTCCTCTGATCCGTGCCTTCCTGTCCCGGTTGCGGGGAGGGGGGTGTGGGGGGGGTACTGTCACGCTCCCCGGGTCCTCTGCTCCGCTCCCCGGCTCACCTGCCACGCTCCCCGCTCTCCAGCCTCCAGTCCCAGCGCTTCCCAGGCCCCCTGGTCCCCGCTCCCGGCGCCCGTCGGCTTCCCAGTCCATGGCCGGCTCTGCTGCGTCCTCCTCTCAGCTTCCTGTGTTGGCTTCTGGCACCCGGGCCGCGCGCATGCGCATTAGGGCGCGCGCGCGGTCACTGACCCTTTCTTAAAGGGCCAGTGTCCACGAACAGGAAATGATGCACACAGGTACAGGGTATATAGGGGGTTAATGTCCAAGGGAGCGGGGCCTGTTCTTCGTGTTTTCCCAAGCTAGGAGTCAGGTCTCCTTGTGTTCTGTGAGATACTTACCTCTCTGTCTTCTAGAGCCGATCCTGCATCGCCATCCGGTCCTGCTGTGTCTCGAACCCCGAACGCTGCCCATCTGCCATCCTGACAGTCCGCACCATCTCGGTTCCCTGCGGTGACCCGTCATCTCGCTCCAACGGTTCCGGACCCCGCCTGACATCATCACGGCTTCCGAACCTGAGCTCCGTCACCCGGATCACCATCATTGACCTCGTGGTCCCAGGGACTTCTCCATTGTCTTCCAGTGCACGGACTGTTCTGCTACCTAAAGTGCTCCGGCTACCGGACTCCTTTCCCTCATCGGGGAGTTCGGCCCAGTGGATCCACCTCCCGGGTCTGCCCGTCCATCTGGCCTTAACAATATTATGTTACCTGAGCATTATAGGTGTGGAATGATCATGAAATATATGTAGATAATAGGAAAATGAATGCATATGGCATATAACCAGGTGTATATTAAGGTACCTGAGCATTATAGGTGTGGAATGATTATGAAATATCTGTAGATAATAGGAAAATGAACGCATATGGCATATAACCAGGTGTATATTATGTTACCTGAGCATTCTAGGTGTGGAATGATCATGAAATATCTGTAGATAATAGGAGAATGAACGCATATGGAATATAACCAGGTGTATATTATGTTACCTGAGCATTATAGGTGTGGAATGAACATAAAATATCTGTAAATAATAGGAGAATGAATGCATATGCCATATATCCAGGTGTATATTATGTTACCTGAGCATTCTAGGTGTGGAATGATCATGAAATATCTGTAGGTAATAGGAGAATGAATGCATATGGCATATAACCAGGTGTATATTATGTTACCTGAGCATTATAGGTGTGGAATGATCATGAAATATATGTAGATAATAGGAAAATGAATGCATATGGCATATAACCAGGTGTATATTAAGGTACCTGAGCATTATAGGTGTGGAATGATTATGAAATATCTGTAGATAATAGGAAAATGAACGCATATGGCATATAACCAGGTGTATATTATGTTACCTGAGCATTATAGGTGTGGAATGATCATGAAATATCTGTAGATAATAGGAAAATGAATGCATATGTCATATAACCTGGTGTATATTATGTTACCTGAGCATTATAGGTGTGGAATGATTATGAAATATCTGTAGATAATAGGAGAATGAATGCATATGGCATATAACCAGGTGTATATTATGTTACCTGAGCATTATAGGTGTGGAATGATCATGAAATATCTGTAGATAATAGGAGAATGAATGCATATGGCATATAACCAGGTGTATATTATGTTACCTGAGCATTATAGGTGTGGAATGATCATGAAATATCTGTAGATAATAGGAGAATGAATGCATATGGCATATAACCTGGTGTATATTATGTTACCTGAGCATTATAGGTGTGGAATGATTATGAAATATCTGTAGATAATAGGAAAATGAACGCATATGGCATATAACCAGGTGTATATTATGTTACCTGAGCATTATAGGTGTGGAATGATTATGAAATATCTGTAGATAATAGGAAAATGAATGCATATGTCATATAACCTGGTGTATATTATGTTACCTGAGCATTATAGGTGTGGAATGATTATGAAATATCTGTAGATAATAGGAAAATGAATGCATATGGCATATAACCAGGTGTATATTATGTTACCTGAGCATTATAGGTGTGGAATGATTATGAAATATCTGTAGATAATAGGAAAATGAATGCATATGTCATATAACCATATAACCAGGTGTATATTAAGGTACCTGAGCATTATAGGTGTGGAATAATCATAAAATATCTGTAGATAATAGGAAAATGAACGCATATGGTATATAACCAGGTGTATATTATGTTACCTGAGCATTATAGGTGTGGAATAATCATGAAATATCTGTAGATAATAGGAAAATGAACACATATGCCATATAACCAGGTGTATATTAGGTTACCTGAGCATTAAAGAACTGAAAAGCGATAGTGTTGGCCCCCTTAAAAATAGTCTTGGTGAAATGGTGGAAGGGGATGAGGGTAAAGCCAACCTGCTGAATGACTTTTTTCTACGGTTTTTATATAAGAAAATGCCATGGCAGATGACATGACCAGTGATACCATAAATTCACCCTTGAATATTACCTGCTTAACCCAGCAGGAAGTACGCCGCCGCCTCGAAATCACTAAGGTTGACAAATCTCCGGGCCCGGATGGCATACACCCCAGAGTACTACAGGAATTGAGTTCTGTGATAGATAGACCATTATTTTTAATCTTCACAGATTCCTTAATAACAGCGTCGGTACCGCAGGACTGGCGCATAGCAAATGTGGTGCCAATATTCAAAAAGGGGACAAAAACTGAGCCGGGAAATTATAGGCCGGTAAGTTTAACCTCTACGGTTGGTAAAATCCTTGAGGGTTTCTTGAGAGATGCTATACTGGAGTATCTGAAGAAAAATAACCTTATGACAGAGTATCAACATGGGTTTATGAGGGATCGATCCTGTCAAACTAATTTGATCAGCTTCTATGAAGAGGTAAGTTCAAGCCTGGACCAGGGAAACGCAGTGGATGTTGTGTATATGGACTTTTCAAAAGCTTTTGATGCGGTGCCACACAAAAGGTTGGTACATAAAATGAGAATAATGGGGATAGTGGAAAATATGTGTAACTGGGTTAAAAACTGGCTCAGTGATGGGAAACAAAGGGTGGTTATTAATGGTACATACTCGGACTGGGTCTCAGTTCATAGTGGGGTACCACAGGGGTCAGTATTGGGCCCACTTCTTTTCAACATATTTATAAATGACCTTGTTGGGGGCATGCGGAGTAGAATCTCAGTATTTGAAGATGATACTAAACTCTGCAGGGTAATCAATACAGAGGAGGATAATTTGATATTACAGGGAGATTTATGTAAATTGGAGGATTGGGCTGAGAAGTGGCAATTGAAGTTTAATGTAGATAAATGTAAGGTCATGCACTTGGTAGAGGAAATATAATTTAGAATTATGTACTTAATTGTAGAACACTGGGTAAAACAGACAGAAAAAGACTTGGGTGTATGGGTGGATGGTAAACTTAACTTTAGTGGACAGTGTCAGGCAGCTGCTGCCAGGGCTAATAAAATAATGGGATGTATTAAAAGAGGTTTAAGTGTTCATGAAAAAAATATACTTCTACCTCTGTACAAGTCACTAGTGCGACCGCACTTAGAATACTGTGTACAAGTCTGGTCACCGATATATAAGAAGGACATAGCTGAACTGGAGAGGGTGCAGAGAAGAGCCACCAAGATTATTAGAGGAATGGGTGGGCTGCAATACCAAGACAGGTTATTAAACTGGGGGTTATTTAGTATGGGAAAACGAAGGCTTAGGGGGATCTAATCACAATGTATAAATATATGAGGGGACAGTACAGAGACCTTTCCAAAGATCTTTTTACACCTAGGCCTGCGACTGGAACACGGGGGCATCCGCTACGTCTTGAGGAAAGAAGGTTTAATCATAATCACAGACGAGGATTCTTTACTGTACAAGCAGTGAGATTATGAAACTCTCTGCCGCATGATGTTGTAATGAGTGATTCCCTACTAACATTTAAGCAGAGCCTGGATGCCTTTCTTGAAAAATTTAATATTACCAGTTATGTATATTAGATTTTATGACAGGGTATTGATCCAGGGAACTAGTCTGATTGCCGGATGTGGAGTCAGGAAGGAATTTTTTTCCCCATTGGAGCTTGTTTGCCACATTGGGTTTATTTTGCCTTCCTCTGGATCAACATGTGAGGCTACGGGTTGAACTAGATGGACTTAAGGCGGCTTTGCACGTTGCGATATCGCAGGTGCGATGTCGATGGGGTCAAATCGAAAGTCGATATCGCAGTGTGCAAATCCTTTTGGATACGATTAACGAGCGCAAAAGCGTCGTTATCGTATCATCGGTGCAGTGTCCGACATTTCCATAATGCCGATGCAGTGACAGGTACGATGTTGTTCCTCGTTCCAGCAGGCAGCACACATCGCTGTGTATGACGTCGCAGGAGCGAGGAACATCTCCTACCTGCGTCCCGGCTGCAATGCAGAAGGACAGAGGTGGGCGGGATGTTTACATCCTGCTCATGTCCGCCCCTCTGCTTCTATTGGTCGCCTGCCGTGTGACGTCGCTGTGACGCCGCACGACCCGCCCCCTTAGGAAGGAGGCGGCTCGCCTGCCAGAGCGAAGTCGCAGGGCAGGTGAGTGCATGTGAAGCTGCCGTAGCGATAATATTCACTACGGCAGCTATCACTAGATATCGCACCTGCGATGGGGGCGGGACTATCGCTGCTGCATCGGTAACACATTGTTACCGATGTCGCAGCGTGCATAGCCCTGCCTTAGGCGGGCTTTCCACGTTGCGACATCGCAAGCCGATGCTGCGATGTCGCACGCGATAGTCCCCGCCCCTATCGCAGGTGCGATATCTTGTGATAGCTGGTGTACCGAACATTATCGCTACGCCAGCTTCACATGCACTCACCTGCCCTGCGACCGTCGCTCTGGCCGGCGACCCGCCTCCTTCCTAAGGGGGCGGGTCGTGCGGCGTCATAGCGACGTCACACGGCAGGCGGCCAATAGCGGCGGAGGGGCGGAGATGAGCAGGATGTAAACATCCCAACCACCTTCTTCCTTCCGCATAGCCGGCGGCGGCAGGTAAGGAGATGTTCCTCGCTCCTGCGGCTTCATACACAGCGATGTGTGCTGCCACAGGAACGAGGAACTACATCGTACCTGTCGCAGCACCGGCATTATGGAAATGTCGGACCCTGCACCGATGATATGATAACGACGCTTTTGCGCTCGTTCATCGTATCATCTAGCATTTACACACTACGATGTCGAAAGTGACGCCGGATGTGCGTCACTTTCGATTTGACCCCACTGACCTCGCACCTGCGATATCGCAACGTGCAAAGCCGCCCTTAGAGTCCCCCTTCAACCTTAAAACTATGATACTATGATACTATTATAGGTGTGGAATGATCACGAAATGCGTTCATGTGACCGATCAGCTGATTGGGTAGCCCCCCCAGGTCCTTAAGCTCGGAATAGATGTAGCGCATCGCGGGACACACGCCGAAGAGGTGAGGATTTCTTTTTTTTATTTTTATCACTTGCTTCACTCCTGCAATGTATGTATATAATGTATGTATGTACATTGCGGGAGTGAAAGTGCCCCGCTTGCCTGCGCTTTGTAGGCTCGGCCTTTCTGTGTCCCGATCCGTGAAAATCACGAACACGGATACAGAAATGGCATCTGGAGGTCACATCTGATAGTGTCCTTTCCTGTCCATGGGGCCCTGCAAAAAATAGCATCCCCACAGACAGGAAAAAATTGTGATGTGAAACCAGCCTTAGGCGGGCTTTGCACACTACGATATCGCACATGCGATGTCGGTGGGGTCATGTTGAAAGTGACGCACTTCCTGCGTCGCTCTCGACATCGTAATGTGTAAATCCTAGATGATACGATTAACGAGCGCAAAAGCATCGTAATCGTATCATCGGTGTAGCGTCGGCGAATTCCATAATTACGGTGACGCGACGGTCCAATGTTGTTCCTCGTTCCTGCGGCAGCACACATCGCTGTGTGTGAAGTCGCATGAGCGAGGAACATCTCCTACCTGCGTCACCGCGGCTCCCGTCGACTATGCGGAAGGAAGGAGGTGGGCGGGATGTTTACATCCCGCTCATCTCCGCCCCTCCGCTCCTATTGGCCGCCTGCCGTGTGACGTCGCAGTGACGCCGCACGATCCGCCCCCTTAATAAGGAGGCGGTTCACCGGCCAGAGCGACGTCGCACGGCAGGCGAGTGCATGTGAAGCAGCTGTAGCGATAATATTCGCTACGGCAGCTATCACAATGATATCGCAGCTGCGACGGGGGCGGGCACTATCGCGCTCGGCATCGCAGCATCGGCTTCCGATGTCGTAGTGTGCAAAGTACCCCTTAGGTTGCTTTCACACATCAGTTTTTTGCAATCCGGCACAATCTGGTTTGTGCCTGATGCAATGGATCCGTGTCAGAGTGTGTAAAAAGTGATTCGACGGATCCGGTAAAAAATGGATCCGGTTTTTTTTTTTTTTTTTTTTAAAGCTGAGAGAGAGGGAGAGACCCCGTCATCACCGCACACACCCCGGCACTCCCGCACGCATCATCCCCGCACACACCCCGGCACTCCCGCACGCATCATCCCCGCACACACCCCGGCACTCCCGCACGCATCATCCCCGCACACACCCCGGCACTCCCGCACGCATCATCCCCGCACACACCCTGGCACTCCCGCACGCATCATCCCCGCACACACCCTGGCACTCTCGCACGCATTATCCCTGCACACACCTTGGCACTCCCGCACGCATCATCCCCGCACACACCCCGGCACTCCCGCACGCATTATCCCCGCACACACCCCGGCACTCCCGCACGCATCATCCCCGCACACACCCTGGCACTCCCGCACGCATTATCCCTGCACACACCTTGGCACTCCCGCACGCATCATCCCCGCACACACCCCGGCACTCCCGCACGCATCATCCCCGCACACACACCGGCACTACCTCAGTGACGTCACCGGTGACAGCGCGACTCCCTCAGTTGCTGTGTGGAGCTGATAAAGAGCGGCGGTGTTCTACTGCTGCTCCTGTCAGCTTCATGTAGCAGAGCTGAAAGCATCGCGGGACCTCTGTGGATTACGTCGGACCTGGAGGGGTATTTGGGGATTTTAATAAAATGGTGAAAGAGGGTGTTTTTTTGTCCTTTATTCCAAATAAAGTATTTTCTTGGGTGTATGTGTTTATTTACTTTCACTTACAGGTTAATTTTTGGGAGTGTCTCATAGCCGCCTGCCATGATTAACCTCTTATTACCCCGATTGCCACTGCACCAGGGTAATTCGGGATGAATCGGGTAGAGTCCCGGGACTATCGCATCTAATGGATGCGGCAATTGCGGGCGGCAGCTGGCTGATATTGTTAGGCTGGGGGGCTCCCCATAACGTGGAGCTCCCCATCCTGAGAATACCAGCCTTCAGCCATGTGGCTTTACCTTGGCTGGTATCAAAATTGGTGGGGACCGCATGCAGTTTTTTTTTTAATTATTTATTTTACTGCAAGATATAGACCCACCCACCGGCGGCTGTGATTTGGTTGCAGTGAGACAGCTGTCACTCAGCGTGGGGGCGTGTCTGACTGCAACCAATAATAGGCGCCGGTGGGCGGGGAAAGAAGGGAATACGAGATTAAATAATGGGCGGCCGGCATTTTCAAATCAGGAGAAGCCGCCAGCAATGTGACAGCCATGCAGCGCAGCGCCGGTGATCGGTGAGTGGGTGAGAGTGAGTGAATGAGTCAGTGAGTGTGAGTGTGAGAGAGAGAGAGGCTGGAGCCACACGGGGCACTACTGGGATGCTCGCATAACACTCGGCTCGCACTGGCAGCACAGCAGGAGCCGAGTATCATGCTAGTGTGCCTGCATCTGAGGTCCGACTGTGCCAGCAGACCACAGCTGCAGGGGGCGGGCAGGCACTCAGGAGGGGCGGGCTGGCATGGAGGAGGAGAAGGTGGGATTTCTCTCCCCCTCTCCTCCGTAGCCGGTTCATTCTCCTATTATCTACAGATATTTCATGATCATTCCACACCTATAATGCTCAGGTAACATAATATACACCTGGTTATATGCCATATGTGTTCATTCTCCTATTATCTACAGATATTTCATGATCATTCCACACCTATAATGCTCAGGTAACATAATATACACCTGGTTATATACCATATGCGTTCATTCTCCTATTATCTACAGATATTTCATGATCATTCCACACCTATAATGCTCAGGTAACATAATATACACCTGGTTATATGCCATATGCGCTCATTCTCCTATTATCTACAGATATTTTATGTTCATTCCATGTCTAACTTGCCCAAGAAACCTTTTATACATCTACATAATATACACCTAATAAGTTATTACCCTCATTCTTTTTATTTATTCCTTTTCATCATTCTTTTTAGTATGTCCCATGTTAGAAGACCAGGATTTCATGGAGCTTGTTCCCTTAATAAATGTGAATGTCTTTGCAAGTTTCGAAATGGAGGTTTGCTTAATTTGGGGTGAACCTGGTTCCCATGGCAGATCCCCACTGCTGGATGTTGTAGTCCGCCTCATTCCAGTTATAATGAAACAAATACAATCCCTGATAAATAGGACTAAAGGCCGCTTTACACGCTGCGATATCGTGACCGATATCGCCAGCATGGGTACCCGCCCCCATCGGATGGCGCACGACATCGCCCAGACCCGTCACACTACTTACCTGCCTAGCGACGTCGCTGTGACTGGCGAACCGCCTCCTAAGGGGTCGGTTCGTTCAGCGTCACAGCGACGTCACAAGTAGCGTCACTGAACCGCTGCCCAATCAAAGCGGAGGGGCGGAGATGAGCGGGACTGAGTATAGAAGGCGGGGGCCCAGGGGAGCGAGCAGGGGCCCCTGGCAGGGGGGTGCAGGGGCCCCGGGGGGGGGGGGTGCGGGGGCCAAGGGGGGTGGGGGTGGGCGGGGCTCTTTAACTTACCAGTCACCTGCCTGGGGCCAGCTCCAGCCGTCTCCACCGTCCCATCCAGGGGCGTAAAGATCGCGGAGCCCGGTGTCAGCAGGGGGCAGAGGGGCCCTGACCTGGAGAGGCCACCAGGCGTTTCTGAGCTGCGGCAGAGCAGAATTGCTCCTGCACAGCAGACGGAATCCATCCTTCCAGGACCTGCGATGATGTCATCCCCATGTGACTGTGTGGGAGGAGACACAGGATTGCCGGCAGAAAGCAAAGATACTGATTCCTGAAGATTTGGACAGATGACTGGTAATGAGAAAAGAGGGGACATAAGAGGGAGGGGGGGGGTGCAGGGTGAGTGGCATATGAGGGCTGCAGACTGTGACAGAAGGACGTGAAGGAGTGCAGAGTGTTTGAGAGAGGGGTAAGTTGGGGTACAGGCAGGGTGAGATATGTGGGGCAGGGTGTGTGACATATGGGGGTGTAGTGTGTGTGACATGGGGGTTGCAGTCTGTATGGGGAGCAGTGTGTGTGATATATGGGGGTGTAGTGTGTGTGTGTGTGATATGGGGGGTGCAGGCAGTATGGGGGGCAGTGTGTGTGACATATGGGGGTGTAGTGTGTGTGTGTGATATGGGGGGTGCAGGCTGTATGGGGGGCAGTGTGTGTGACATATGGGGGTGTAGTGTGTGTGATATGGGGGGTGCAGGCTGTATGGGGGGCAGTGTGTGTGACATATGGGGGTGTAGTGTGTGTGATATGTGGGGTGCATGCTGTATGGGAAGCAGGGTGTGTGACATATGGGGGTGTAGTGTGTGTGATATGGGGGGTGCAGGCTGTATGGGGGTCAGTGTGTGACATATGGGGGTGTAGTGTGTGTGATATGTGGGGTGCATGCTGTATGGGGGTGTAGTGTGTGTGATATGGGGGGTGCAGGCTGTATGCGGAGCAGGGTGTGTGACATGGGGGTGTAGTGTGTGTGATATGGGGGGTGCAGGCTGTATGGGAAGCAGGGTGTGTGACATATGGGGGTGTAGTGTGTGTGTGATATGGGGGGTGCACGGTGTGTGACATATGGGGGTGTAGAGTGTGTGTGTGTGTGTGTGTGTGTGTGTGTGTGACATGGGGGTTGCAGGCTGTATGGGGAGCAGTGTGTGTGATATATGGGGGTGTAGTGTGTGTGTGATATGGGGGGTGCAGGCTGTATGGGGGTCAGTGTGTGACATATGGGGGTGTAGTGTGTGTGATATGTGGGGTGCATGCTGTATGGGGGTGTAGTGTGTGTGATATGGGGGGTGCAGGCTGTATGCGGAGCAGGGTGTGTGACATGGGGGTGTAGTGTGTGTGATATGGGGGGTGCAGGCTGTATGGGAAGCAGGGTGTGTGACATATGGGGGTGTAGTGTGTGTGTGATATGGGGGGTGCACGGTGTGTGACATATGGGGGTGTAGAGTGTGTGTGTGTGTGTGTGTGTGTGTGTGTGTGTGTGTGACATGGGGGTTGCAGGCTGTATGGGGAGCAGTGTGTGTGATATATGGGGGTGTAGTGTGTGTGATATGTGGGGTGCATGCTGTATGGGGGTGTAGTGTGTGTGATATGGGGGGTGCAGGCTGTATGCGGAGCAGGGTGTGTGACATGGGGGTGTAGTGTGTGTGTGATATGGGGGGTGCAGGCTGTATGGGGGTCAGTGTGTGACATATGGGGGTGTAGTGTGTGTGATATGTGGGGTGCATGCTGTATGGGGGTGTAGTGTGTGTGATATGGGGGGTGCAGGCTGTATGCGGAGCAGGGTGTGTGACATGGGGGTGTAGTGTGTGTGATATGGGGGGTGCAGGCTGTATGGGAAGCAGGGTGTGTGACATATGGGGGTGTAGTGTGTGTGTGATATGGGGGGTGCACGGTGTGTGACATATGGGGGTGTAGAGTGTGTGTGTGTGTGTGTGTGTGTGTGTGTGACATGGGGGTTGCAGGCTGTATGGGGAGCAGTGTGTGTGATATATGGGGGTGTAGTGTGTGTGATATGGGGAGTGCAGGCTGTATGGGAAGCAGGGTGTGTGACATGGGGGTGTAGTGTGTGTGACATATGGGGGTGTAGAGTGTGTGTGTGTGTGTGATAAGGGGGGTGCAGGCTGTATGGGAAGCAGGGTGTGTGACATATGGGGGTGTAGAGTGTGTGTGTGTGTGTGTGTGTGTGTGTATGTGACATGGGGGTTGCAGGCTGTATGGGGAGCAGTGTGTGTAATATATGGGGGTGTAGTGTGTGTGTGTGATAAGGGGGGTGCAGGCTGTATGGGAAGCAGGGTGTGTGACATGTGGGGGTGTAGTGTGTGTGTGATATGGGGGGTGCAGGGTGTGTGACATATGGGGGTGTAGTGTGTGTGATATGTGGGGTGCAGGCTGTATGGGAAGCACGGTGTGTGACATATGGGGGTGTAGTGTGTGTGTGTGTGATATGGGGGTGCAGGGTGTGTGACATATGGGGGTGTAGTGTGTGTGTGTGATATGGGGGTGCAGGGTGTGTGACATATGGGGGTGTAGTGTGTGTGACATGGGGGTTGCAGTCTGTATGGGGAGCAGTGTGTGTGATATATGGGGGTGTAGTGTGTGTGTGTGATATGGGGGGTGCAGGCTGTATAGGGGCCAGTGTGTGTGACATATGGGGGTGTAGTGTGTGTGTGTGTGTGTGTGTGATATGGTGGGTGCAGGCTGTATGGGGGGCAGTGTGTGTGACATATGGGGGTGTAGTGTGTGTGATATGGGGGGTGCAGGCTGTATGGGGGGCAGTGTGTGTGACATATGGGGGTGTAGTGTGTGTGACATGGGGGGTGCATGCTGTATGGGAAGCAGGGTGTGTGACATATGGGGGTGTAGTGTGTCTGATATGGGGGGTGCAGGCTGTATGCGGAGCAGGGTGTGTGACATGGGGGTGTAGTGTGTGTGATATGGGGGGTGCAGGCTGTATGGGAAGCAGGGTGTGTGACATATGGGGGTGTAGTGTGTGTGTGTGTGTGTGTGTGTGTGACATGGGGGTTGCAGGCTGTATGGGGAGCAGTGTGTGTAATATATGGGGGTGTAGTGTGTGTGTGTGAGATATGGGGGGTGCAGGGTGTGTGACATATGGGGGTGTAGTGTGTGTGATATGGGGGGTGCAGGGTGTGTGACATATGGGGGTGTAGTGTGTGTGATATGGGGGGGTGCAGGCTGTATGGGGAGCAGGGTGTGTGACCACGTAGAGCTGATGGTTGCCATGGTAGCACAGAGTCATGTGATGACTCCTGTAGCTATCATGAGTCAGTTCCTCTTACACCTGACAGACCGCCAGAGGAAAGCAGCATTTATGCAGATCAGAGCAATGCAGCAGGGGGACTAGTAATATATATATAATGTATATGTTAAAAAAAAGTTTAAAAAAAAATAAAAAACCTAAAAGTTCAAATCATCTCCCAATTCACTCCATTAAAAATTATTTTTAATGTATTTATATTTAATTTATTTTTTTTTAAGCAGTGAGTAAACAGTGGCTAGAGGTCTATGTGGGGTGCATTATACTATACTGAGGATTATGGAGTGTGCATTTATATGGAGGATTATGGTGTGTGCATTATACTATATTGAGGATTATGGGGTTTGCCTTATATGGAGGATTATGGGGTGTGCATTATACTATATTGAGGATTATGGGGTTTGCCTTATATGGAGGATTATGGGGTGTGCATTATACTATATGGAGGACTATGGGATGTGCATTATCTTAAATCGAGGACTGTGGGATGTGTTTTATATTATATGGAAGACTATGCTCTACATTATATAATATGGAGGACTATGTAACGTGTATTATAATACATGGAGGACTATGGGAGGTGCATTCTAATATCTGAAGGGTTATGTGGGGCCCATTATACTATATGGAAGGCTATGTGGGGGTCATTATAGTATTTGGATAACTATATACGAGGGGGACAAAGATAAAGCACTGCATGGGAACGTTTTGTGCTGAGGAAAAGAGGCTCTTTCCCTCAGCACCCAGCTTTCCCATGCTCTATCATGGGAAAGCTGGGTGCCGAGGGAAAGATGTATAGCAGAACATGGGAAAGCTGCTGATAGAGAGATTTCAGATCATGGGAAACCTGGGTGCTGAGGGAAAGAGCCAAGTGTCAACGACACTATCCCATACTCCGAGTGTCATGTACGTGTGGGGGGGCCAGGTCCAAACTTTGCACCGGGGCCCATCAAACTCAAGTTATGCCACTGATCCCACCTGTCCTGCTGCTGGGGGCCTGTAGTGCAGCTGCCCCCCATCCCCAGTATGGTGCCCTCAGGCAGCTCCCATGCCACAGGGCATCACAGGCCTGAGTTGGCCCCGCCACCCGGGCTTTCTATCGTAAACTTCAGTGATCGTACAGAACTTGTACAATCACTATCACTGAAGTTTTTGCAGTTGCCGGACCTTTAGTGACATCACATGTGTCATGTGACTCACCAAAGGTCCTAGCGGTGCAATGCGGGAGTCCCAAGGCCTGCACCGACCGCGCCGGTATCCAGATGTATGTGCGTCTTTCAGGTGCGCAATACATTTGTACAGTGCGGTCGGTGACAGGAGGGAGAGCAGCGCTAGTACCGCGAAGTACAGTCATCGCCGGGGCTGCAGAGGAGCGCGCCTCAGGCCTGCACCGACATCATCATCACCGGGGCCGCAGCTGCAGGGATGAAGAGCAGTATGCGCAGGCACAGGTAAGCGCTCCAGAGGAGCCGAAGATGTACTTTTATATGAGGGGCTGCGGGTGGGGGAGGAGCAGTGTTATTTTACAAGGGGCATTAAGAAGCGGCGGGGGACTTTATGGAGCATATTATAGGTCAGTGGGGGACATAATAGGGCAGTGGGGGACATAATAGGGCAGTGGGGGACATAATAGGGCAGTGGGGGACATAATGCAGTGGGGAACATAATAGGACAGTGAGGACATTATAGGGCAGTGGAGGACAATTTACAGCAGTGGGGGACATAATAGGGCAGTGGGGGACATAATAGGGCAGTGGGGGACATAATAGGGCAATGGGGGACATAATAGGGCAATGGGGGACATAATAGGGCAGTGGGGGACATAATAGGCCGTGGGGAACATTATAGGGCAGTGGGGAGACATTATAGGGCAGTGGGGACATTATAGGGCAGTGGGGAGACATTATAGGGCAGTGGGAAACATTATAGGGCAGTGGGGACATTATAGGGCAGTACACTGTATACAGAGCTCTTGTGTATAATGTTACTGGTGAGCACTGTATTACCTATACACTATATACAGAGCTCATGTGCATTATGGCACTGATGATAATATTAGTGTTATTAGCATTGTAGTTTTTATTCATGATCATTATTATAGTATTATATGTCCTTGTGTGGTAGTAATATGTCGTCTGGTCATGTACTGATATTTGTCTCATGTGTGGTATTATTTGGTCATTATGTGGTGTGGTAATAGTGTCACGTTATTTCTCCCTTGTATGTGGTTGTATTCGGTCACTATGTGGCAGGGTGGATTTGATTTAAATCACTAGTCAGTAAGGCTTGATTTCAATCAGTGATTTAAATCAAAGTTTCTACCTAAACTAGTTCTTGCTACTTTAACATGCAAGTAGATGAAGATTTTTAGAATCACTTTTTATATTACTTTTTTCTCCCCAGTTTAATGGGTTAATCATTCATATTTGGACACCACTGTTCTGTTGTACTTAGGAAGGAGAAAAATAATCCTGACCTTAATAACAATTTAAATAGATTTATTCAACTGAAACAATAACAACATTACAGCATAAGTTATTTGCTTAAACAAACATCCAAGTTTGTTAACTAATTTGGCTAAACAAAATATATATATATTTTAAGAAACTTAGACTGTCAGCCCAGCCGACACATGAAAATCTTAAATACTACTGTCCCTGCTGTCCTCTGTAGCTCACTTGTCGTCATCTTCATCATCATCTTCATCATCATCTTCTTCTTTGTTCCTATTCATAATCTGGAAAAGAAAAACAAGCTTTCCTGCTTTATTGGGTCCCAACCGATTTCTCAATTTAGAATGAATGAGTCCAAAGGAAGAGAATATTCTTTCAACGCCTGCAGAAGAAGCTACTGCTGTTAAAAGTGAAATCATTACTTGAACAGTCTCTAAATCCAAGCGCTTACGTGACTTCCACCAGTTTACTGGTGTGACCTTCCTTAAAATATCTTCAGCAAACATATATTTCTTGAATGGTTCCCCCTTAGCTCTGAAGTTTATTATAGTTGGCATTAAAGATGGATGATTGCTGGATGCCCATGTCATAGGTAACTCCTCTTCCTCAGCACTTCGGTTTTGACCCTAATATTGGATATTGACCATATTTGCCAAAAAATGAGCTGGAGTCAGTGCTTGTCCCATTCGTTTGTTTACTGCTTGTAATTTAATTCTGTCCATGTGTAGTTCTGTTTTTAAGTGTTCACTCAGTTCCTTCCAAATTTCAACAGCATCCGCAATAAAACAGCTATTTTTCTGTATTTTGTTTAAAGCTTGAGAGATGGGTTTCAGGAAGCTCAGCATATGTTCAACATTTCTCTTAAGCCCAATGTTGAGGATTTTGTCCGTGACAGTGCCATCTATTTTATCTCGATTTTCTTCACAAAGTGTCATCAGAATAGGCCAGTTTTTGATATACTGCTCAAAACAGTCCACCACAGAGTTCCATCTAACATCTTGTGGGAGCGTTAGCTTGGTTCCACCCATCCTTTTCAGAGCTGCTGCAGCGAAATGATTATTACGGAAGTATTTAGCAATTTCAACAACATTAGCCTTTATTTCTGGAACACTTAAGTCTTTGGCTAAGAGGTGCAGCAAATGAGCACTGCAACCATATGTTATTAGCAGCTTTGTATTCCCTCCCTGCTCTTCTAAATCTCTTCTCATCTTGGATACGTTTGCAGCATTGTCAGTGACCAAACTGCGTACTAGACATTTGAATTTTTGTTCACATGTCGTTATAGCTTTTACTGCCACTTCTTGTAAGTATTCTGCTGTGTGTGCATTTCCTGACGTATCAGTTGTTTGTGCAAGGAAGACTTTACCTTCTTCTGTTGTTATACAAGCACATACAATAGGATCATTGTGGACATTACTCCACCCATCAATACTTAGGTTAACAATTTTACCCTCCAGAGCTGTTGCACATTGCTCCATTTCTCTGTCATACACTTGATCCAGCAGTTTCCCTGCAACATCAGCTCTGCTGGGTGGACTGTATCCTGGTCTCAGTGACCGAACCATATTAATGAAATGTGGGTTCTCAGTCAGACGGAAAGAAGAGTTCGTTGCATAAATAAACTGGGCAATTTTTTCATCAATCAACTCTTTTTCTAATCTGCTAGTTCTTATCACAAACCTATCTATGGTGGTTCCAGGAGGTAAAGGTTTTTTCTTCCTTTTGGGTGATGGTGATATGTGGCTGTGGGTGTCTGATGATGATGCTGCTGCTAATGAAGCACTATCCTGGATGGATAACTCTGAAACTGTAGAACAGGATGATGGTGATCTTGGAGGTGGATAGTTTCCAGAATCCATGAATTCCCCTAAACAAAAAAAGTCAATGCTGTTATTTTATTGTTTATGATACAATTTCTGCTTATTGTACACAACACATCACTGCCCCTGCCCCAAAAGGAATATATTTTTCTTCATAACTGTACCAAATGACAGTAACATGCAGTAATAATAATAAATATAATTTTTCTCACACATGACAGTTCAGTCTTTAGAAATAGGATTGAATAAAAATGTTTACCAACCTGAAGATCCTGCCTGTTCAGAAGTGTTTCTTTGGTCATCTTCATCACCGCACTTCTCATGATGTTGCCTCATTCGCGCCACCAGGCCTTGCATCTCTTTGTTGCATCGTTTTCATTTTGCACGCATGCCTGCCTTACCGATAGGCGAAGGAGCTTCATTAAAATATTCCCAAACTGGGTCTCTTTTACGGCCTGCTGCCATTATAAGGAAAGAATGTAATAAACCTCAGATCGTACACACAAACAGATCCCGACTTGTCTGTCTGTGGCTATGCTGCAGTATTGTGCTCAAAGTTTCACTTTCATTTTCTTGTCTGCTTGCCCTTCCTCCTCCTCACACTTAGATTCACATTCTTCTTGTGTTGTGCAGATCTATTCCACTCCAAACAATCAGAAACATATTGTCTAACTTCTTGGACTTGGCACTGAAGGGGTTGATTCTGTATTCATAGGTTTGTAGAACAATAGGATTAAGGTCTTTTTCTCAACTCTGTTCATGTTGTAATATTTTTGCCGTGAAGAAGAGGCTGGGACCTCTGCGGAGTCAAATTCAGTTTTGAGAACTGCGTAAGTAAAGCGAGCGTCTGTGATAATATTGGAGAGAAACTGCCCACTAATCCTACAGAAACCTCTGGAAGAGCATGGCATTGTGAATGTTACACATATACAGCCTTTATTCTACTGAGTTAAACAACTCAGCTTTATCTCATGATGGAAGAACCTTTGGATGGTAAAATATTTTCCTCAAAAAGCAGTATATTGAAAAAAATCCGATTTAAATAAAAAAATCCAATTTAAATCAAAAAAATCCGATTTTTTTTTTTTTTTTTTGATTTTTTTAAAAAAAAAAAACATTGATTTTTATCCACCCTGCTATGTGGTCTGATTATGGTGTGGCGGTATTACTTTCTTGTATGTAGTTATAGTCGGACATTATGTGGTGTGATTATAGTGTTGCGGTATTTCTCCCTTGTATGTGGTAATATTCGGTTACTGTGTGGTCTAATTATGATGTGGTGGTTTTACTCTCTGGTATGTGGTTGCTTTTGATCACTATGTGTTGGTAGTATGTTATCTGGTCATAGTGTTGCGGTATTTCTCCCTTGTATGTGGTATTGTTCGGTCACTTTGTGGTCTGGTCACGGTGTGGTGGTATTTCTCCCTTGTATGTGGATGTATTTGGTCACTGTTTGGTGGTAATATGTGGTCTGGTCACTGTGTGGCGGTATTTATCCCTTGTATGTGGTTGTATTCGATCACTATGTGGTGGTAATATGTTGTCTTGTCACGGTGTGGCGGTATTTCCCCCTTGTATATGGTATTATTTTTTGGTATAGTGGATTGTGTTGTGTATGGAGGTCACATTTTCTCTCTATAAGGGGGAGATTATTTCCAGTAGAAATTAAATACTTAAACATTTAACCCCTCCCTGTCCTGTGACTATTACACTGCAGTAAATTTGCACTTACAGAGATTCTCCAGTGAAAACAAGTATACACCTTTACTAAGGCCACGTGCACACACTGAGTATTCAGTGAGTTTTTCTACCTCAGTATTTGAAGCCAAAACCAAGAGTGGTAAAATCAGAGAAAAAGTGTAATAGAAACACGAGCACCACTTCTGTATTTATCACCCACTCCTGGATTTGGCTACAAATACTGATGTAAGATACTGACCAAATACTAAACGTGTGAACGTGGCCTAAGGATAAGTGATAACTTATTCATCTGTGTGGACCGATTGCTGGGACCTGCACCAATCGTGCAACTTTTATCCCCCATTATACTGGAGCTCCTGATCCATTCATTCCCTCAGTGGCTGCGAGCGCTGGGCTTGTTTTTATCTGGCTGCTCCACAGAGGATGAATGGAGCTGCGGTCACACACCCCACCCCACAGAGGATGAATGGAGCTGCGGTCACACATCCCACCCCACAGAGGATGAATGGAGCTGCGGTCACAAACCCCACAGAGGATGAATGGAGCTGCGGTCACACACCCCACCCCACAGAGGATGAATGGAGCTGCGGTCACAAACCCCACCCCACAGAGGATGAATGGAGCTGCGGTCACACACCCCACCCCACAGAGGATGAATGGAGCTGCGGTCACACACCCCACCCCACAGATGAATGGAGCTGCGGTCACACACCCCACCCCACAGAGGATGAATGGAGCTGCGGTCACACACCCCACCCCACAGAGGATGAATGGAGCTGCGGTCACACACCCCACCCCACAGAGGATGAATGGAGCTGCGGTCACACACCCCACCCCACAGAGGATGAATGGAGCTGCGGTCACACACCCCACCCCACAGAGGATGAATGGAGCTGCGGTCACATACCCCACCCCACAGAGGATGAATGATGAATGGAGCTGCGGTTACACACCCCACCCCACAGAGGATGAATGGAGCTACGGTCACACACCCCACCCCACAGAGGATGAATGGAGCTGCGGTCACACACCCCACCCCACAGAGGATGAATGGAGCTGTGGTCACACATCCCACCTGCCGCTGCAAAATGTTCCCCAATCTTCCGATCGGTGCGGTTTCCACTGCTCTGGTTCCACCGATCAATAAGTTGTCACCAACATACCCTGTGATAACTTGTTTTCACCAAAGACCCCATTACTGCAAACGACTATAATTGTACATCACAGTTATGGTGCACAATATAGATGTGCAGGAGCCGCCTGTGCTTTACAGTCAAAGCAACACAATAATGGGGATAACGCTAATGGGTGTTTATATTTATCTGTAGGGTGGGCCCCTGGAATCAATTCCCCTGGTGGGCCCCAGACACCCCAGTCCGCCCCTGTGTGTCACAAATTCCGTGACCCCAACGAGATCGCATTAGAGATGTTGTAGCGTGTAAAGCCTGCTTTACTCTACTGGGTATTGTTTAATTTTCCGGTGAAAGTGTTCCTAGGCATCACAACCCCTATTATTTTAAATATATACGGTATATATATATATATTAGAAGGTGGCCCAATTCTACGCATTGGGTATTCTAAAATTTACGTATTGTGTAGTTTATGTATGATTTGTGTTATATATATATATATATATAGATAGATAGATGTTGTTGAGTGTAGTTGCCAGTATTTGTGTAGGGCGCTGTAAATGTCCTGGGTGTTGTCTGGGTGTGGGGGGTGTGAGAGCGGTGTTGTATGTGTGTTGCGTTGTTTGTGGAGCGCTGTGTGTCTGCAGCGTTCTCTGTGTGGTGTTGTGTGTGTACGCGGTTTGTGTGGGTGTGGAGTGCGTATGTGTGTTTTGGGGGGAGGTATGTTTTGTGCAGTGTGTGTGTTGCGCGCTATGTGCGTATATTTATGTATGCCGCGGTGTTTGTGTGTTGGGTGTTGTGTGTGGGTGTCTGTGTAGAGCGGTGTTTGTGGTTCCCAGTGTGTGTGTGTGGTGTGTTGTGCGGTGCGCGTGTGGTGGTGTGTGTTTTGGGGGGAGGTGTGCACCCCCATCGTGCTCCATCCCCCATGCTGCGCACTCCCCATCGTGCTCCATCCCCCATGCTGCGCACTCCCCATCGTGCTCCATCCCCCATGCTGCGCACTCCCCATCGTGCTCCATCCCCCATGCTGCGCACTCCCCATCGTGCTCCATCCCCCATGCTGCGCACTCCCCATCGTGCTCCATCCCCCATGCTGCGCACTCCTCATCGTGCTCCATCCCCCATGCTGCGCACTCCTCATCGTGCTCCATCCCCCATGCTGCGCACTCCCCATCGTGCTCCATCCCCCATACTGCGCACTCCCCATCGTGCTCCATCCCCCATGCTGCGCACTCCCCATCGTGCTCCATCCCCCATGCTGCGCACTCCCCATCGTGCTCCATCCCCCATGCTGCGCACTCCCCATCGTGCTCCATCCCCCATGCTGCGCACTCCTCATCGTGCTCCATCCCCATGCTGCGCACTCCCCATCGTGCTACATCCCCCATGCTGCGCACTCCCCATCGTGCTACATCCCCCATGCTGCGCACTCCCCATCGTGCTACATCCCCCATGCTTCGCACTCCCCATCGTGCTCCATCCCCCATGCTGCGCACCCCCCCATCGTGCTCCATCTCCCATGCTGCGCACCCCCATCGTGTTCCATCCCCCATGCTGCGCACTCCCCATCGTGGTCCACAGTCACACATCAGACAGTATACACGCACACATCTGATCGCATACACTCACACCCCACTTCTCCCTGTGCCCTCCGGTGGGCGGTCCCAGCAGCTGTGCTGCACGCCGTCCTCCTCTGCCGACACTCACAGATCCGATCGCATACACTCACACATCAGAACACACGCACACACCCGATCGCATACACGCACACACCCGATCACATACATGCACACACACACTGATGATATCGCACATACGCGCTCACACACTCACAACATCCGGAGATACCACATGCTTCCGGCCATGTCATCCTCCGGCAGGTCCCGGAAGGTCACTGCACGCACAGTATCGCCGCCGAGAAGTAAGCGATATCACTGGATGTTGTTGTGTGTGGATGCGATCTGATGTGTGGGCGAGGTGTGTGTGAGAGTGATCTGATGTGTGTGTGTTTGTTCTTATGTGTGTGTGTGTGTGTGTGTTCCGCCGCTGCAGGACCTTGATGCGCTCACCTGCTCCCGGTCGGCGTCTGGTGAGTATGACTGTGGGATCTTCTTTCTTCTGTCTTCTCTCTTCTGGGGGTGCCCGCTGCCTATAATGAAGTGTCTTGCAGTGTCTTTAACTCTTTCACCGCTGCATGACACTTCATTATTGACTGCAGCATATGCCGGCTCCCTGCACATGTGTACCGGGAGCCGGTGTACGCTGGAACGGGCGATGCGTGCGGAGGTCCAGGGCGAGCGGCTAATCCATGTGGGGGGCGGGGCCAGGCCGAGGCGAGCTGCCAATCCGTGGGGGCGGAGCCAGCCCGAGCCCAGAGCGGCTAATCCATGCGGGGGGTGGGGCCAGGCCGAGGCGAGCGGCCAATCCGTGGGGGGGTGGCGGGGCAAGGCCGAGCCCAGCGGCCAATCCGACAGTTGTCACTTTTATGACTCTTACGGTGACACTGTCACGTGACACAATTTTGGAGCAAGACAGAATAAGGCAATTATATATATATGGATACATATATATACAGTCATATGAAAAAGTTTGGGCACCCCTATTAATGTTAACTTTTTTTCTTTATAACAACTTGGGTTTTTGCAACAGCTATTTCAGTTTCATATATCTAATAACTGATGGACTGAGTAATATTTCTGGATTGAAATGAGGTTTAATGTACTAACAGAAAATGTGCAATCCGCATTTAAACAAAATTTAACCGGTGCATAAGTATGGGCACCCTTATCAATTTCTTGATGTGAACACTCCTAACTACTTTTTACTGACTTACTAAAGCACTAAATTGGTTTTGTAACCTCATTGAGCATTGAACTTCATAGGCAGGTGTAGCCAATCATGAGAAAAGGTATTTAAGGTGGCCACTTGCAAGTTGTTCTCCTATTTGAATCTCCTATGAAGAGTGTCATCATGGGCTTCTCAAAACAACTCTCAAATGATCTGAAAACAAAGATTATTCAACATAGTTGTTCAGGGGAAGGTACAAAAAGTTGTCTCAGAGATTTAAACTGTCAGTTTCCACTGTGAGGAACATAGTAAGGAAATGGAAGAACACAGGTACAGTTCTTGTTAAGCCCAGAAGTGGCAGGCCAAGAAAAATATCAGAAAGGCAGATAAGAAGAATAGTGAGAACAGTCAAGGACAATCCACAGACCACCTCCAAAGACCTGCAGCATCATCTTGCTGCAGATGGTGTCAATGTGCATCAGTCAAAAATACAGCGCACGTTGCACAAGGAGAAGCTGTATGGGAGAGTGATGCAAAAGAAGCCGTTTCTGCAAGCACGCCACAAAGAGAGTCGTCTGAAGTATGCAAAAGCACATTTGGACAAGCCAGTTACATCTTGGAAGAAGGTCCTGTGGACTGAAGAAACAAAGATTAAGTTGTTTGGTCATACAAAAAGGCGTTATGCGTGGAGGCAAAAAAACACGGCATTCCAAGAAAAGCACTTGCTACCCACAGTAAAATTTGGTGGAGGTTCCATCATGCTTTGGGGCTGTTTGGCCAATGCCGGCACCGGGAATCTTGTTAAAGTTGAGGGTCGCATTGATTCAACTCAGTATCAGCAGATTCTTGACAATAATGTGCAAGAATCAGTGACGAAGTTGAAGTTACGCAGGGGATGGATATTTCAGCAAGACAATGATCCAAAACACCACTCCAAATCTACTCCGGCATTCATGCAGAGAAACAATTACAATGTTCTGGAATGGCCATCCCTGTCCCCAGACCTGAATATCATTGAAAATCTGTGGGGTGATGTGAAGCGGGCCGTCCATACTCGGCGACCATCAAACTTAACTGAACTGGAATTGTTTTGTAAAGAAGAATGGTCAAATCTACCTTCATCCAGGATCCAGGAACTCATTAAAAGCTACAGGAAGCGACTAGAGGCTGTGATTTTTGCAAAAGGAGGATCTACAAAATATTAATGTCACTTTTATCTTGAGGTGCCCATACTTTTGCACCTGTCAAATTTAGTTTAAATGCAGATTGCACATTTTCTGTTAGTACAATAAACCTCATTTCAATTCAGAAATATTACTCAGTCCATCAGTTATTAGATATATGAAACTGAAATAGCAAAAACCCAAATTGTTATAAAGAAAAAAGGTTACCATTAATAGGGGTGCCCAAACTTTTTCATATGACTGTTTATATATATATATATATATATATATATAAACTACCTTCTCACCCCCTGTGGGTGGTTATTTGTCCTTCCTCATTCTCGGGTCCTCTACCAGAGGCCTGGGAGTTTGAGGGTTCTGCGCAGGATCTTAGTTGTTCCCAGCACTGCGCTTTTCTGGACAGAGAGCTCAGATGTTGCTCCTGGAATCTGTTGCAGCCATTTTTCCAACTTAGGGGTCACTGCTCCAAGTGCTCCTATCACCACTGGAATCACTGTTACCTTCACTTTCCACATCTTCTCCAGTTGTTCTTTAAGGCCCTGGTATTTCTCCAGCTTCTCATATTCCTTCTTTCTGATGTTACTGTCATTAGGCACTGCCACATCTATTATCATTGCTGTCTTCTGATCCTTGTCTACTATCACGATATGTGGTTGGTTAGCTACCACTTGCTTATCCGTCTGGATCTTGAAGTCCCACAGGATTTTAGCCCTTTCATTCTCCACCACTTTTTCTGGGGTCCCCACCTGGACGTAGGGGGACTTAGCCCATACACTGTACAGATATTCCTGTATACAATTCCCGCTACTTGGTTGTGGCGTTCGGTGTACGCTGTTCCTGCTTACATTTTGCATCCTGCCACTATATGTCGGATTGTTTCCGTGGTTTCTTTACATAGTCTACACCTTGAGTCTTGTCTTGTGTGGTAGATCCCTGCTTCTATGGATCTGGTACTTAGTGCCTGCTCTTGTGCTGCTATGATTAGTGCCTCTGTGCTGTCCTGGAGTCCAGCTTTCTCCAGCCATTGGTAGGATTTTTTCATGTAAGCCACCTCCATTATCTGTCTATGGTACATCCCATGCAGCGGCTTGTCTTACCATGGCACTTCATGTTCTTGTTCTTCCTTCTCGGACTGTTGTTGTTGCTGTCTTAGGCTCTCCTTCAGCATTTCATCTTTTGGTGGCATTTTTCTGATGTATTCCTGGATACTTCTTGTTTCATCCATGATGGTGGCTTGGACACCTATCAAGCCTCGACCACCCTCCTTTCTGTTGGTATACAATGTTTGGGTGTTTGACTTGGGGTGGAGACCACCATGCATTATGAGGAGCTTCTGGGTCTTCACATCTGCAGCTTCTATTTCTTCTTTTGGCCAGCACACTATGCCAGCAGGGTATCTGATAACTGGCAGAGCGTATGTATTGATGGCGCGGATCTTATTCTTCCCATTGAGCTGGCTCTTTAGGACCTGTCTTACCCTTTGATGGTATTTGGATGTTGCTGCTTTCCTAGCCTCCTCATCATGGTTACCGTATCCCTGTGGGATGCCAAGGTACTTGTAGCAGGTTTGTACATCTGCTATGTGCCCTGCCTGTAGTTCTACTCCATCAGTCTTTACTACCTTGCCTCTCTTTATGACCAGCCGGCCACACTTCTCCAGTCCGAAGGACATCCCAATGTCTTCGCTGTATTTCCTGGTCAGGTGAATGAGTGAACTGATGTCTCGTTCATTTTTCGCATACAGCTTGATGTCATCCATGTAGAGCAGGTGGCTGATGATGCTTCCACTCTTGAACTTGTATCCATAGCCAGACTCTGTTATTATCTGACTGAGGGGATTTAAAGGGAACCAAACATCAGGTTTTTCGTGTATAAGGTGCAGCCAGTGCAGTCCTGGCACTATCATGCACAGTGTGTACATACCATTAGTGGGCAGCTCGGGTGTTTAGGCAGT
This sequence comes from Anomaloglossus baeobatrachus, assembly GCF_048569485.1. Taxonomy (NCBI): domain Eukaryota; kingdom Metazoa; phylum Chordata; class Amphibia; order Anura; family Aromobatidae; genus Anomaloglossus; species Anomaloglossus baeobatrachus. The sequence continues at coordinate 47,805,813 of NC_134360.1, read as the reverse complement.
GAAATTCATCTTTATAAAGTTTGAAAATTCGTGCACTTTTTGATTGACATGTGCACCTCTTTCCTAATGTCCGGGCGTGTTATACACTTGTATCCCCGCCCCCCCGCCGCCTGTCCCTCCCTCTCACTGGCCGGTATGTAAATTTCTCTCTTCAGAAACATGACGCCGGAGTTGGGACGTGCGCATAGCGCTGATCTCCGGCGCCATGTGTCTGAAGCCTGCAGTATCGTGCAGCCGTGTGCACGAGAGGGCGGCGCATGCGCCCTCGCTTCTTCAGATCCCGTTGTGACCGCGGGAGCGCGCACGGTCGCAACAGGACTGGAGATCAGCTGATGGGAGGACGCGATTACCTGCAGCTACTGTACCGCCCCCGGACACCGGCACACGGCTGCACGATACTGCGGGCTTCAGAAACATGGCGCCGGAGATCAGCGCTATGCGCACGTCCCGACTTCGGCGTCATGTTTCTGA